>NW_025889633.1:0-2784 GCF_002878395.1 Capsicum annuum
TAGTAGTGTGGAACTTGTGGAAAGAATCACCCAGGGAAGTGTTATTTCGAGGGGAGGAATTGTTATTCTTATGGCAAAGTGGGTTACCTTCAGATAGATTGCCCTTTTGCTGAGGAAATATAGGAGGTGAAAAGTCCTAAGCCGACTCTACAGCTCCTCCTCCTAAGGGTTCCCTTCAGCTACCTGGAGCGGTCGCAACCGATTATATGCTTTGACTAACCACCAAGAGATGAAAGCTTTAATATATATTATTACCGGTATGTTTAGAATCTTTTCCTGTGATATTTATGTATTGCTTTATCCCGGGTTTGCCCTATCTTATGTGACCCCTTATGTGACTGTTGGTTTTAGGTTTGAGCCTAAAGTGATTTCTGAACCTTTCTCTATTTCCACTTTGGTGGGTGATTCTGTTATGGCTAAGAGGGTGTATAGATATTGTATTGTGTCTATTCTTAGTCGGAATACTGTGGCAGACCTTATAGAACTTGATATGGTAAACTTTGATTCTATTCTTAGGATGGACTGGCCCCATTCATGTTATGCCACACTTGACTGTAAAACCCGAAATGTTACTTTTTATTTTCCGAATGAGTTAGTGATAGAATGGGAGAGACATTCTTTAGCACCTAGAGGGCACTTCATATCCTATCTCAGGGCCCATAAACTCATTTCCAAAGGTTGATTGTATCATCTTATTCGAGTTAATGATTTTAGTACCAAAAGTCTTCCTCTTCTGTCTGTTCCCATAGTGAATGAATTCCTGAAAGTCTTTCTAGATGATCTCCTAGGAATACCGCCTGATAGGGAGATACATTTTAGTATTGATTTATTGCCAAATACCCGTCCTATTTCTATTCCGCCATATAGAATTTCTCCTGCAGAGCTAAAAGAGTTGAAATAATAGCTAGTAGACCTCCTAGATAAATGTTTTATCTGCCCAGTGTGTTTCTCTGGGGTGCACCTATGCTTTTCGTACAAAAGAAAGGCGGTTCCCTTCATATGTGTATAGATTATCGTCAACTGAAAAAAATCACTGTTAAAAATAAATATCGTCTTCCTAGGATTGATGATCATTTTGACCAACTTCAGGGTGCTAGATGTTTTTCAAAAATAGACCTTTATTTGGGTTATCATCAGTTGAAGGTTAGGGAGTCAGATATTCCCAAAACAGCCTTCTGAACTCGATATGGTCACTATGAGTTCTTAGTCATGTCCTTCGGGTTGACTAACGCCCCTGTAGCCTTCATGGATCTTATGAATAGGGTGTTACATCAGTTTCTAGATTAATTCATCATAGTGTTCATTGATGATATTTTGATCTATTCCATAAGTGAGGAAGACCATGTCAATCACCTCTGAATTATCCTTCAAACCCTTAAGGATCATCAGTTATATGCTAAGTTCTCCAAATATGAATTCTAGCTGAATGCTATTGCCTTCTTGGAGCATATTATATCTAGTGAGGGATTATAGTAGATCCCCAAAAGATTGAGGTAGTGAGAAAATGGCCCAGACCCATGACTCCAACTGATATTCGGAGCTTCTTGGGTTTGGCAGGTTATTACAGAAGGGTCGCAAAGAGTTTTTCTTCCATATCCGCTCCGCTCACTACATTTACTCAGACGAAGGTGAAGTTCGTATGGTCTAATTTATGTGAAAATAGTTTTGAGAAGTTGAAAAACAAGTTGACTACTGATCTTGTTTTGAGTCTTCCCAAGGGAGTAGAGGGTTTTGTGGTATACTGTTATGCATCCTGCGTGGGACTTGGTTGTGTACTTATGCAGCGTGGTAAGGTAGTTGCTTATTCATCTAGGCATTTGAAGGTGCATGAGCGGAACTACTCGACTCATGACTTAGAGTTAGAAGATGTGGCATTTGCACTTAAGATTTGGCAGAACTATTTGTACAAAGTACATGTTGATATATTTACTGAACACAAGAGTTTACAGTATATTTTCTCGCAGAAAGAATTAAATCTTAGGCAGAGGTAATGGTTGGAGCTTCTAAAAGATTATGATATGAGCTTGCACTACCATCCAGCCAAGGTAAACTTGGTAGCCCACGCCTTTAGCAGGTTATCCATGGGAAATCTTTCCCATATGGAAGAAGGAAAGAGAGAGATGGTGAAGGATATTCACCGACTTGCAAATCTGGGAGTGCGACTCTTAGATTTCAAAGATGGAGGAGTTATGGTTCATAAGGTAGCTAAATATTCTCTTTGTGCCCGTGATAGGGCAGGCGACGCCTGGCCTAAAGCAGTGCTCTAGGGCCGGAAACGCTTGGTGGATCTCCCCAAGCCAATCTCTTTATTTTTTTCCAAATTATTAAGGGCATTTTGGGTATTTTTCATCCCCTATCATCAATAACACGGGATTCAATCCCTAGAAAGCCAAAATAGATTCTCATTTATCAAATTTGGTCAAGAACACTCTTTAGGGTTTCAAAATAAAAACCCAAGCAATTCAAGATTCAACCATGAGTTTTCAAAACAAATTGACGAATCGGAATCCCCGCAATATAAGCTTTAAGAAGCACCCACTAATTTCATAAATAGAGGTACGTAGGGTTGTCCTAAATTTCTTGGGCATGTTTTGAAATGAATTTATGCAAGGCATTAATCTTATACAAGTATATATATGTTTCTTTCATTGGGGTTTTCATTTGTTATCAATAATATGTTTTGAGATATAATTTTTGAAAGAAATATTGAAATATCATGGGGTTGTTTGTTGGAATGTATTTCAATTGTTGAATTGTGAACATGTGATTTGAATTTCGAAAGAA
>NW_025889634.1:0-1608 GCF_002878395.1 Capsicum annuum
TCATAGGCGTATAATATCTACTGTAATATCCTTCTACTACTATCTTCATTAATACATATATCTTCATTTCATGTTAAGGCTCTTTTTAAGAATAACTTTTCTTTGTTATATGTTAAGGTTAATTGTGTATGTTCTATATTATATGGTTTTACTTGTTCTAACCATTTTATTCCTAATATTATATCTGCTTTTTGCATTTCTTCCTTTACTTCGAATTCTATTTTTATTTTTCTAACTCCTAACATTATTTCTTTTTCTGCTATATTTTTATTATTTATTAAACTTCTTGGTAGATCTGGGCATATATCATTGTTAGTTTTTATTTCTTCATTTTTTACTAGATATTTTGCTATATGATTTTCTTCTTGTCCTGTATTCAAAAGTATTAAATATTCTTTTTCATTTATTTTTCCCGTTATGTAATATTGGTTTAAATTACTTATTGAATTTGTTTCATAACTTGTTCTTTTTGATGAGCTTGATGATTCTGGCTTTTCATTAGCTATTCTTTTCGTTGTACTTATTCTATCATTTACTATTTCTAAATTTTCTTCTGTATCTATGTCTCTATAGGTATAATCATTATAATCTATTGTTTTTACTATTTGTTCGAATGGGCTTTCGATTTGTATTTTGTTAATCTTATTTTTTCCTGTTATTTTATGTTTTGTTGTTAATACATATAGATTTTTACATCTTGCTGTAAATATTTTACTTCCTGGGGTTAATTCTATTCCTGATATTTTTCAATATAATACTAATGATTTATCTATATTCCTATCTGTTACTGCTACTTAATAATTTGCACTTATTATAAATTTAAATTTTTGGTATATTAGATTTCCTTTTACGGCAGTTATTATGCTTTTTTCTATAGGTTTTATAATTCTATCGTCTGCTAAATATAATTCTATTGGTGTATCTATTCCTTCTCTAAAACATGCTTTTATTAATATCTCTGTACCTCCAAGGTGTACATATTTTATTGGATCTCCTTTACTTTTTATATCATTTATTTCTTTATTAATTATTCTTTTTGTTACCAATGGTATACTAGCTTTTCCTTTTGCATATCTGCAGTCTATTACATGTTCTTTTTGGCATACTACATAATATTCATCTTTTTTCCTAGTAAAAATATTTTTTATTGTTGATATTTTAAATATTTTCTCTACACTTAAATCTAATTCTTTTCCTTTTATTTCATCAAATATATTACTGTCAAATATTATCTTTTGTTCCGTTCCTTCATCATTTAAATATTCTTCCTTTGTTATTATTTTTATATCTTCTTCAGTCATTTGATTCATCTATTTCGCTATCTATTTCATTATCTGTTTCGTTTTCTGAAATTTCATATATACTATCTTCACTTTCTAATTCATAATCTATATAATCTATCTACATATATTTGGTATTATCTATTTTTATTTCTGATATTTGTTTATTTTTTGGGTTTTTAGGTAATTTACAATCTCTAGCTAAATGTCCTAACTTTCCACAATTATAACAAGTACATTCTTTTATAGATTTCTTCTTTCTATATGGTCTTTTATGTTTATAATTTTTTACATAATATCTTTTTCTTGGTTTCTTATATTTATATTT
>NW_025889635.1:0-2029 GCF_002878395.1 Capsicum annuum
CTTCCGCTTGTTGTCGTATCTGCTCCATTATTGCTCTGTATCTGCTCCATTATTGCTCTGTATCTTGTATTTCCAGCTGGCATTTTATCTTCTTTATTCTAGATGTACCTCTGGAATAATATTATCTTCTCCATTGCACCTCGAACATTGGTGGTCTGGATATTTATGTCCGATTATCTTACAGTATCTTGTTAGCAGTCCGTCTGAAATAAATCCCTTTTTTATTGCTCGTGCGGTAGATTGTTTTTCTGGGTTAAGTAGCGTCAGTATCCATTGTCTTACATCTTCCATATCTGCTTGTCTTAGTTCTTTCGAATTTGAATATATCATTTGGTGATCTCTTGAATAGTAGCTCCATATTGGATTTCCGTTAGCGTAGTTATTTGCTAGTTCTTGTATGATCGTAGCTAGTCCAATAAGTCTTTTATTTGCATAAAAATCTGGTATCTCGATTCTAGGTATCTCCGGTTGTTGCGATATATCTTCCGGTATAATCATATCTCTTGTCAGTCCTATCTTTACAACTTGTATCACTGGTTTTATCTCATCATATAATATCTCTGCTGGTGCAGTATAACACTTTATAAAAAATAAATTTCCTTTTGTTATTCTTTTATAGGTAGTGAATATCTTATATAATTCCTCCATAGCTGTTAGCTCTTCTCCGTCTTGGGTGTATATGGTATTTAGTAGTCCATAGTCAAAACAAGTTTTAACTAGGCTTGGGTTAGTTTTGGGTAGTGCTATCAGTTTGTTGTATCCTTGTAATTTTTGGGTTATATAATTGGTATTTGGTTCTTTGATATCCGTAGCTCTGGGGTTATGGTTTAGAAAGGTTTGTACTCTGTATATATTTTCTATGTATTTTTGGGCGGTGTAGTTGTATACTTTTTTGTCTTGGTTTAGGCTATCTCGGTATGTGTTAACTTGTGGGGGTATGAATAAATGGTCTTTTTGTGTTTTAGGGGTAAATGGTTTTTCGAATATTTTATTCATATTTGCATTCTGGTATCTTGGCTTATTAACTCCTTTGCTTGTACCTGCAGAAGTGGATTGATAAATGTTATGGGTTTTATGGAGTGTCCCAACGTCTCCTTCTAGCTCTGGATTTTTAATGTCTTCCGATCGACATAGCTCTGCACACTGCTGAGTTAGCTGATTTGTAGCTATAGACTTCAGTTTATCTTCATTAGTCTTTAGCTTTTCTATCTCATTACCCATACTGTCCACTTTCATAGAAAGCGTAGTTAGGGTGTTAAGTATTTTTTCTAGAGTATCTTCCTCTACTATATCAGTCTGTGTAGCTTTGTCTTGATATGTAATCTGCAATAACATTTTTGTTAGTACTGATCACTTCAATTGTAAATGTGAAATTTAATATATTTAAAACTAGTCTTCGAATCTCTTTTGTTGTAACTGAATTTTGTATTTTCTTTGTTAGCCACCAACGTACCTGTGTATTATCTGTTCGTACAATAAATTTGTTATATACAATATATGGCTCAAATGCTAATAAACACTTATATAATGAACATAATTCTTTTCTATTTATTTCCCATTTTATTTCTGTCTCGTTGAACGTACCTGAGTAGTATCTACAATGATGTTCTATTTTTTTTGCTTCATATCGATATTTAAGTACTCCTCCGTAACTATATTCACTTGCATCTGCTTCTACTATATATATAAATTTTCTATTTTCATCTGGAAATTGCAATTTTGGTAATTCTCTACAAAGTAATTTTATTTTTTGAACTTGTTTTTTATCTTTTTCATCATTATTATATTCTATATCCTTTTTTAATTTTTTCTGCAGTGGTTTTAAGGTTTCTGCTAATTTTGGAATATATTCTCTTACTTGGTTTACTAATCCTAAAAATGATTGTAATTTCTTTTTTGTATCTAATTCTTCTTTCGAATTTATTATTTTTTGTACTATATGTTGTTGCATTTTTACTCCACTTTTATCTATTTGTATTCCTAAAAATTCTATCTGGTTTTTCATAATTTCAGCTTTCTTTTTGCTTAG
>NW_025889636.1:0-3982 GCF_002878395.1 Capsicum annuum
TATTACAAAAAAATACATATGCATACAATGAAAAATACAAATACACCATTGAAAAATACATATGATGACTGAAACATATATATTCATTACTAAAAGTTAGACTCAAAACTGAAAATCACATATTCATACCAAAATATGCATAACAATACCATAAAGTAAGATCGAACAATTCTATTTCAGAAGCATAACGATCAACAATCTAACAATCACATAAAAAAATATTAAGATATCATCTTTCAACTATATCTTAGTCCTCCTAAAGTTTAATGTTGCCAAATACAACAAATAAAAATAAATTTCAAATATCATGCACTTCAGTATCTTCTGTTAGCCCAATATCCCTAAGAGGCCTCATTGGTACTTCATCATCACTTTCAGCCTTCTCATCTTCTTTCCTCGAAGTATAATTTCACAACATTAAAATATATCTCGTGCGAAGAAGATCTGGATCAAAGTCAATATTTGAAACACAGTCACCAAAAGTAAGGCACTCAGCATATGTCACCATATATAAAAACTTAGAACAAACAAATACAAAATACATATCTAACCCGTAGCAAATGCATTACATATAATTACAACATACAAAATACATATCTTAAAAATAACAAATACATATCTCCACACTACAATTCCATATCTTAACAATAACTCTCACATAAGCAAATAATTTATCAAATGTATATATAAAATACATCTATGACCATACAGTTCAAAAAAATTAAAATACAAATGCATAAAAATTTATGAATACATGAATGATCCAAAATTTAAGTTACCAAGAAAAGAATACAACTAAACATCAAATACAAATCTTCTCAGTAACTAATACAAATATCCTACACATATCTTAAATACAAAATACATATATTAAATATGTTATACATAACAAATACAAATCTTATCAGTAACAAACCTAAATACAAAATACATATCTTAAATATATAACAGGTACATATCATCCCATTAGCAACTGCAATTTCATATCTTAATAAAACTCAAAACTATATACACACCTTATAAATTGTATATATAAAATACATATATAAACATGTTGTCCAAAAATAAAATTTTACAAATAGAAAAATACCTCTTCCACTTTCTCTTCTTCAGATTCATAATCAGATAAAAAACAGGACTTGAAATTTTACTAGATTCTTCTTTTTCATCCGACTTTTTTTTTCCACCGATTTTTAATTTTTTGTGGGTTTTGGGGATGGAGATTTTCTCAATGCTTTTCGTTTCATGATTTTCACAATCTTTTTTCGGATCATTACGCTAATTTGATCTCACCTCTACATTGCTAACACCTCCCTTAGACTGAAAATTAGTAGAAATCAAGTTAGTTTCTTCATTTTATGTTAAACCAAGACTAAATGATGGTAGTTCATCGGACCTAAAATTCATCGGTGGAATCCCACTAACTGAACTACTACAATTTGTATGTACTGGCATTATCGCGTAACTCCAAAAATTTCAAACCGCAAAAAAAAATAAAAAAAATTCGCAGAAGAAGGTTGAAAAATGCTGAAATTATTTTACAAAAAAAAAGTTATATGAAAAAAAAATAACATGCATTAACTGTAAAATCATCTTCCCTTAATTATTGGGGAACAAGTTTATCCAAATTAGAGAGCAAATAGCGATTTTGAAAAAAAAGAAGTTAGAATTGAGGAAACTGAAATAGGTAAATTGCTTGAAAATAGGGTAAATTGTTTGAAAATAGGTGAAGGAAAAGTAATTGGTGGAATTCAGAAATAGGTAAATTGCTTGAAAATAGGGTAAATTGCTTGAAAATAGGTAAAGGAAAAGCAATTGGTGGAATTCACGTGCTTAACTCTAGAAAAGTCAGAATATTACTAGTTTTGACATAAGTTGTAATTTTGAGAAAGTGTTGTTATTAATTGTAATTAACATCTTAAGGTTGCTAGTTTCTGTAATTTTTCTATAAAGTTACTTTCACTGTTAACTAGTTTTGATATATTATATCTTAATTACAAGCCCATTTTCATCAATTCTTTTAAAGAAAAAAAAAAAGGAAAAACAATCAAATATGTCTCTAAACTTTGCGAAAATGTTCAGATATATCCTCCATTAAAAGTTTAGCTCACCAATGTCCTTACATTCCAAGTTTTAATTCATATATACCTCGTTGTCAAGTTTTGGGACATATATTCCATGTTGTCAAGTTTTGGGCCATATATAACCCTATCGCCGTTAATTGCTTTGCTGAAATATCTCAAAGCCTATTTTCTTAAGAAATTATATTTGTCACATCACTTTTTTATTGCAACATCACATATAATTAAATTTACCCTTTTTTTACACATTAAACATCCATCAAATGGTCTTATCTACCTCACAATCTCTTTAATTTTTTTCTAATTTTTCAAAATCCCTTTATTGTATTTTAGATTCTTACATAACCACTCCTCTCGTAACTATATATATACACATACTATTATCGTGCTACCTTCCTAAACTTCTTTTCTTTTGCATGCACCTTGATCGAAGTGTAGAAGACATGTGGCGCAAGCGGCCAGCATGACTCATGCAACTGCTTCCAAATCGCACGAAATGGTCACTTTGCTACATGACTTTCAGGAGAAAGAATTTTTGTCTTTACAAACTTTTTTTTTTTGTTTTATGTCTTTTGGAAGGGGTTTTATTTTTATATATAAACGATATTTATTTTTTTTCATAAAATATTTGGAAAGATTATTTTCTATTTAAATTATAAAAGGAAAAGAGATCTCATTTCCTCGTGATTTTTGTTAATAGATTTGTCAAAATCTTAAACAACAGAGAAACAAGGATCCATTTTCTTCTAATATATTTTTTATTTTTTTATTTAGACTTTAATATGTCGATCAATTGGCCAAATCATATCAATAATATTATGTTTTATTATAATTTTATTTGCCATTTGATTTATCATCATAATGATTTACAACTATTAACTTTTAGATGATGCCCTATTAATTTTGATCCCAATAATTTTCTCATGATTTTTTTCAATGAATGTGTCAAAATATTAAACAGCAGATTAAAAAGGACCATTAAGGGAGTGCAACGTTAGTGCACTTTTATGCTCTATAACTTGAAATAATGTTATTGATTTATCATATTTTAGGTTTTAGAAAAGAAAGTGGATTCTTAACATTTTATTGTACATCTACTTGCTAGCTAGCTAGATGAAATTACATATGGTAAAATATAATAAATCAATTTTCCTTGACCTTATTAGTTATGGAAAGATTAATATCCTGATTGGTTAATGTGTTGTTCCCTTCATCTTGACATCAAAAACTATCCTTCAACCAAGAAATGGCCACACAATCACTTTATATACAATTGTTACATATAAATTTGTCATAAGGTCGAAAAATACGTGAAGCACTTTAACTTGTAATTTAGATTTTAAATATATAGATGTGTTTTTAAATAAAAAATAAGCTTCTAAAGACATGTAATGTAATTTAATAATGAATGCATCGAACGATAAGATCCAGATGTTGTCACTTCTATTTAGGTTTCGAATACAACTTCAAATTATAAACTAATCTGAAAACAAAGATGATTGTGAATGCGTTATTAAGAATATAGCCTTAATCAGCAATGTAATGAAAGAAAAAATTGAAGTGAAAGAATATCAATATATTATGTAATGAAAGAGAAAATTGGAATATATTCTAATATATAGAAGAGGCTTGGAAGCAGGAGACGGTCGTCATGCCTGCTTCCTCCGTGATTTTATCATATTATCTCTAATTAATTATTATATATTATTTAAGTATTAAAAATTAATAATATTTAACAAAAATATAAAATAGACATTTATGACATGTTTGTTTCAGCTGCTTCAACCGTAATTTTACTATTTCATCCCTAATTAATTATTATAGGTCATTTAAGTATTAATCCGTGATTTTATAATATCACCCCTAATTAATTATTATATGTCATTTAAGTATTAAAAATT
>NW_025889637.1:0-4337 GCF_002878395.1 Capsicum annuum
AACCAAGTTCCACATGGGATGCATCACAATAAACCACAAAATTATCTACACCCTCGAGAAGGGTCAAAACTGGAGCAGTGGTCAGTTTGTCCTTCAACTTCTCAAAACTATTTTCACATAAGTCAGACCATGCAAACTTTATCTTTTTCTGAGTCTCTGAACCTGAGAGGATGGAGAGGGGAGGGGGTCAGCACAAAAGTATTGGCACGCAGAGATATCAAAACAAAACATAATATTTTTACAATATATAGTTGAGAGCCATTATAAAGTAAATTTCGTATCAAATCATTTGAAAAAACAGGGGTATAATGCAATAGTTTCTCAACAACAATGAAATGCAACTGATCTAGGTGGAATACCCTACATAATTTACACCAACTGTCAAACCCCGATTGCCGCCAAGATTAGAGTATACATGAGGGGAAGACACACAAAATCACACAGCATGGTGTCTCGACCAAATGGTAGTGCACAAAATCACTTAGCTCGAGCTTCTACCTATAGTACCAATTTGGGAATGACATGAAGTCAAGTACACAAGATCACTTAGTCTGGTACCAATGTTCCGTGTCGGCAAACACGTTTTTCCTGCGATGAGCCCTTGTGTCTCAAATGCCTTCTTTGGGCATCCATCTTTCTCATGTAAAATCAATGCATTCAAATTTCATCTTATTCAATCACATATCGTATTCTGAAGGGTATCATCATACCCGACTTGCAAGTCATCAATATCACATCCACATATGCATAATTATGTAAAAACCAATGTGCTTCTTCATTCACAAGTGGTGAACAATATTTATTTCAAATTCATGCTCTCTTTTGTTGATCACAATAAAATATGGAGTATCGAAGCATTATCATGGGAATTTGAAAACAATTTATCATTCATATTTATCAAATTTCCATGGAAAATCTCAAATTACATATGCATGGTTACAACCATTGAAGTATATAGGCAAACAATTCCCATGACATAAAGAAAATGACTTAGAAATCATATTGAAAGCAAGATATTAGCATTTGATTGAAAACCCCCATTTAAAAAGAATGTATGTTCATAAAACTACACCCATGAGATTTTTGGATAACCCCACGTACCTCTATTTCCGAAAATACTAGATGTTTCTTGAAGCTTGTGGATTGGTGATTCTGAATATGTAATTAATTTTGAAAACCTACGATCAAATCTTAAACTATTTGGGTTTTTATTTTTGAAACCCTAAGGAGAATCTTGAGCACTTTTGATGAATGAATATGTATTTTGGGGTCCTTGGAACTAAATCTCATGTTTTAGGGCTAAGTAAGGGTAGAAAAGGATCACTTTGTCCTCAACACGGATGAACGGAACCCAAACTTGCAGGCAATTCCAACTCATTTGCAACTGTACTAATCTTTTTCAAAATCTGATGTGGCCTTACATAACGAGGGCTCAATTTACCCCTTTTTCCAAACCGCATAACTCCTTTCATAGGACAAACCTTGAGAAACACCCAATTACCCGTTTCAAACTCTAGTTCTCTTCTCCGAACATCGGCATAGGACTTCTGACGACTCTAAGCAGTCTTGAGTCGTTCTCTAATGATCTTCACTTTCTCCATCGCCTGATGAACAAAATCAGGCCCATAAAACTGAGTCTCACCCACTTTATACTATCCTATCGGAGACCTACATCTTCTCCCATACAAAGCCTTAAAAGGGGCCATCTTGATGCTAGCATGGTAACTATTGTTGTAAGCAAATTCAACCAGTGGCAGGTAATCTACCCAACTACCCTTGAAATCTATGACGCATGCCCTCAACATATCTTCGAGGGTTTGAATGGTACGCTTAGCTTTTCTATCCATCTGAGGGTGGAAAGCTGTGCTCCAATTCACTTATGTACCTAAATCATTCTGAAAAGATCTCCAAAATTGAGATGAAAACTGCGTACCTCTATCGGATATAATGGACACTGGTTCACCATGCAATTGAACTATTTCTTCAATATAAATCTTAGCATAAACCTCTCCCGAATAATTAGTCCTCACAGGCAAAAAGTGGGTTGACTTGGTCAACCGATCTATAATCACCCATATAGAATCATACTGGTTTTGGGATCTCGGAAGTCCTGTAATAAAGTCCATGTTTATCATCTCCCACTTCCATAAAGGCAGGGTTATCTCTTGGGAAGTGCCACCTGGCCTCAATGTTTCTACCTTCACTTGTTAACAATTCAAACACTTGGACACAAAATCAGCTACATCACGTTTCATGTTATTCCACCAATACAAGGTTTTCAGATCATGGTACATCTTAGTAGAGCCTGGGTGAATGACATACCTCGAAGTGTGTGCCTCATTAAGGATTCTTTTCCATAGCCCATCGACATTCAGAACGCACAACCTACCCTAAAATCTCAGAATACCATCGCTACCAATTTTAAATGTCATAACCTTTTGTTGACCCACATCTTTCTTGATTTGCATCACGATGGAATCTTCAACCTGCTTCTCTTTTACTTCAGTACAAATAGATGACTTATCCAACTCATGAACAATCACCCCTCCATCTTCGAAATCTAAGAGTCGCACTCCCAGATTTGCAAGGCGATGAATATCCTTCACCATCTCTTTCTTTCTTTATTCTACATAAGAAAGGTTGCCCATAGACAACCTGCTGAGGGCGTCGGCTACAACATTTTCCTTGCCTGGATGGTAATGCAGACTCATATTATAGTCTTTCAAAAGCTCCATCCAACTCCTCTGCTTGAGGTTTAATTTTTTCTATGAGAAAACATACTGTAAACTCTTATGGTCAGTGTAAATATCAATATGCACTCCATAGAGATAGTGCCGCCAGATTCTAAGTGCAAACACCACGGCTGCTAACTCAAAGTCATGAGTGGGGTAATTGTGCTCATGCACCTTTAACTGCCTAAATGCATAAGCTATCACCTTACCATGCTGCATCAATACACAACCAAGTTCCACATGGGATGCATCACAATAAACCACAAAATTATCTACACCCTCGAGAAGGGTCAAAACTGGAGCAGTGGTCAGTTTGTCCTTCAACTTCTCAAAACTATTTTCACATAAGTCAGACCATGCAAACTTTATCTTTTTCTGAGTCTCTGAACCTGAGAGGATGGAGAGGGGAGGGGGTCAGCACAAAAGTATTGGCACGCAGAGATATCAAAACAAAACATAATATTTTTACAATATATAGTTGAGAGCCATTATAAAGTAAATTTCGTATCAAATCATTTGAAAAAACAGGGGTATAATGCAATAGTTTCTCAACAACAATGAAATGCAACTGATCTAGGTGGAATACCCTACATAATTTACACCAACTGTCAAACCCCGATTGCCGCCAAGATTAGAGTATACATGAGGGGAAGACACACAAAATCACACAGCATGGTGTCTCGACCAAATGGTAGTGCACAAAATCACTTAGCTCGAGCTTCTACCTATAGTACCAATTTGGGAATGACATGAAGTCAAGTACACAAGATCACTTAGTCTGGTACCAATGTTCCGTGTCGGCAAACACGTTTTTCCTGCGATGAGCCCTTGTGTCTCAAATGCCTTCTTTGGGCATCCATCTTTCTCATGTAAAATCAATGCATTCAAATTTCATCTTATTCAATCACATATCGTATTCTGAAGGGTATCATCATACCCGACTTGCAAGTCATCAATATCACATCCACATATGCATAATTATGTAAAAACCAATGTGCTTCTTCATTCACAAGTGGTGAACAATATTTATTTCAAATTCATGCTCTCTTTTGTTGATCACAATAAAATATGGAGTATCGAAGCATTATCATGGGAATTTGAAAACAATTTATCATTCATATTTATCAAATTTCCATGGAAAATCTCAAATTACATATGCATGGTTACAACCATTGAAGTATATAGGCAAACAATTCCCATGACATAAAGAAAATGACTTAGAAATCATATTGAAAGCAAGATATTAGCATTTGATTGAAAACCCCCATTTAAAAAGAATGTATGTTCATAAAACTACACCCATGAGATTTTTGGATAACCCCACGTACCTCTATTTCCGAAAATACTAGATGTTTCTTGAAGCTTGTGGATTGGTGATTCTGAATATGTAATTAATTTTGAAAACCTACGATCAAATCTTAAACTATTTGGGTTTTTATTTTTGAAACCCTAAGGAGAATCTTGAGCACTTTTGATGAATGAATATGTATTTTGGGGTCCTTGGAACTAAATCTCATGTTTTAGGGCTAAGTAAGGGTAGAAAAGGATCACTTTGTCCTCAACACGGATGAACGGAACCCAAACTTGCAGGCAATTCCAACTCAT
>NW_025889638.1:0-1457 GCF_002878395.1 Capsicum annuum
GTTGAAATACTATCTTATGAATTTTCTTCCTGATTAATGGCTAAGCTAAGTGGTATCTATATGTATTTTTGGTGGTTATAGGCCTTTATGTCTAGAAATCTAATGTACTAGTTAATGCACCTTGCTTAGTTGAGATATGGTAACTAGCGATAATTGATGCATGGCTAATGATGATGTTGAATAATTGATAAATGAGGATTAGTTGGTTAACAATGGTTAATTAATGATACTTCTTATGGAAGTGATATTGGCAATTTAGAGATAATATTCCTTCTAGATACATTATGTGGCCTATAGAGATGCTATTTCCTCTTAGACTTTATAATTGACCTATAGATATGATATTTCCTCTTAGACTTGATGATTGGCCTATAAAGATGCTATTTCCACTTAGATTTGATGATTGGCCTATAAAGTTGCTATTTTCTTTTTTCATGATTGTTGGACTTATAGAGGCGATGTTCATCTTGGATATGTAAATTGGCCTAGAGAAGTGGTATTACTAGTAGTCATGATGTATTACCTATTAACATATAATAATATATAGACGATAACATGTCTATCTATAATATGCCTCTTATATGTGAGATGCCTCTTGTATGAGAGATGATTACATGTCTATCTATATTATGCCTCTTAGATGTGAGATGTTTCTTGTGTGAGAGATGATTACATACTTATTGATATTATTCCTCCTCTATGTGAGATGCCTCCTACATATGACACGATTAGAGGTAAGCTATGACATATAAATATTATTATTGATATAAGTTCTAGATATATGTATGGGCCTCAGTCCATGATTATGATGTTCATTATTTTGGATAAATTAATGGGCAAAAGGCCATGTTATGACAATGATTCAATAGACGAGAATTATTTATCATTACAAATGGTGTGATTATAGTTTATGAATATGAATATACATATGTTTGTATACACATTTCTCCAATATAGGACAATGAAAGATGTGGTATGATGCTGACTATTCTACTGATTGAATACTGGTGATGGCATACATAGAGTTGGTATATTTATGTTTATTATAAAGGTAATTGATATGATTCTTGTTGAAATACTATCTTATGAATTTTCTTCCTGATTAATGGCTAAGCTAAGTGGTATCTATATGTATTTTTGGTGGTTATAGGCCTTTATGTCTAGAAATCTAATGTACTAGTTAATGCACCTTGCTTAGTTGAGATATGGTAACTAGCGATAATTGATGCATGGCTAATGATGATGTTGAATAATTGATAAATGAGGATTAGTTGGTTAACAATGGTTAATTAATGATACTTCTTATGGAAGTGATATTGGCAATTTAGAGATAATATTCCTTCTAGATACATTATGTGGCCTATAGAGATGCTATTTCCTCTTAGACTTTATAATTGACCTATAGATATGATATTTCCTCTTAGACTTGATGATTGGCCTATAAAGATGCTATTTCC
>NW_025889639.1:0-4194 GCF_002878395.1 Capsicum annuum
CCAAATATAGAAGATAAAAGAATATCAAAATTAACATAAATATCATCATCGTCTGAGGTATAAGTGTTAAGTAATTTCGGGATAAAATGAAGGATTATTTTATTTCATGTTTGGTTAGAGGGATTAATCAATTCCAAGATAACTTATCCCACCGTATACACCATAGTGATGGGATAACGTATCCTATATGCATGGTGGGATAAGTTATCCTGGGTAATCCCGAAATAACTCATCCGTAATTAGTTATCTGGGGATAACTATTTTCCAACCGAACGATAGATGTCTGGCTAGTGCTGGGTGTGCGAGAGGATTGTTGAGAACCACATTGGTTGTGGAAACGAAGATTTAATTCCTTTCACATCATAAGCTAACGTTTCATATATTTAATTTTTTGCGTTTTTATAAGGTAACTCACTGATTGGGCAAAATCAAGTACAATGCCTAATTAATTCGTCGATATTATATTTTGGTTATTTACGATTTAGTTGACCAAACAAATGGATCGGATTAGGCTAAGGATATATTTTTCAATGCAATAACGTTTAGAGATCACTAAAATATTAGGAGTTAGTGTTGACTAACATAAACAAAGAAATTAAATTTATAGTTAATAATGAAAACATAAAATATACAAATGGAGTACTAATCACTTTCAGTTGTCAATGATCAATTAACGACCGTCCATAACATGTCAAGATAAATAATTCACCTAACACTCCAAATATGACATTACATGAAAAATAAAATAAAAAAAAGAATAACAATTTTGTATGAAGAAAATATTAAAGAAATTCCATACTACTGTTGTACTGAGAAAGTTGACTATATTTTCGATTTACAAGCTAACTATACTTTTGATTTACTTATCTTAGTTGTAGTTTTTAAGAAAAAGAAAATCTAACTATGAACTTTGTATTCTCTTTCTTTTTTCCTTTTGGTTTCTTATTCAGTTTTAGGTATTCGTGTTGAAGTTCGACTAAATCCGAATTCACGTATCGTAGTGTCTATCTCTAGAGCTGTATCCATTCCCAGAGACACAAACTCAAAATCACTTGTTAAGAATGAAGGAATCTCAATCATTATACCACAAGTCTGGTTAAAATGTATTTGAAGGGAATCAATTTTGAATTCTCCTTTTCACCTATAAATATAATTTTGAATCGTCCTGCTCAAATGTTTGGTTCTGTATCTCTCTAAAGTCTAACCATATGGGCATGTGGGTGGGGTTTAAAAAGTTTGAAAAAGAAACACAGTGGTATATATCTGTTTATGATAAATAATAATCTAGAAAAAGAAAAGTTTTTAATGCTTTTACACTTGATGTGAATATAGTAAGTTCGTAAAAAGAACAGACAAAATTTAAAATCTAAGAAGAAGCTATTTTGAAGTGGTAGCAATTATTCATAATCATTAATCAAGGAAATAAAAAATAAAAATCAATTATTCAAATGAATTTGTCCCAATAATTAAAATTTATGCATACACTCAAGATATGATAATAGATAAAAAATGTTAATAGTTGGTTGACTATCTGAACCGCTTTCTAATTACTTCTTTCCCCTTCCACCATTTTCTTTAAGGTATGCTAATAAATAGAGTTAATTTTATGAATACGCCAACAAAAATAATAAGAGAAAATATGAACTATGTACAAATACCAAGCAAGTCTCAACTCAACATCAATATTTTATTTGCATAGTGTCTCCTTTGTATGTGTTTTTGATATTTTGAAATGTAATTACAAAATGTCTCATCTACAAACAAAGAGCAAGACATGTTCCATCTAAAGGAGAAAAACATATATTTTGATGGACTTATTACGAAGACAACCAAGGTATATTGTGATCAGTGGCTCCTCACATATTCTAATTGCCTCCTCCTTCTGTTTTCTATTTTTCTAAAATAATTTCCTAATTTTGTATGTCTATAGTCATTTTCATATTTGCAAAGAAGAGAAGATATCACTATATTTGGAGTTTACGAAGATAGAGTTGGGAAATAGGTTTGCCGAACTTTTCCAATTTGAAAATTTTATAACTAAAATACCGATTCCAATAAAAATAAAATAATTAATTAGTTCAAAATAATATATATATATATATATATATTATTTTGAACTAATTAATTATTTTATTTTTATTGGAATCGGTATTTTAGTTATAAAATTTTCAAATTGGAAAAGTTCGGCAAACCTATTTCCCAACTCTATCTTCGTAAACTCCAAATATAGTGATATCTTCTCTTCTTTGCAAATATGAAAATGACTATAGACATACAAAATTAGGAAATTATTTTAGAAAAATAGAAAACAGAAGGAGGAGGCAATTAGAATATGTGAGGAGCCACTGATCACAATATACCTTGGTTGTCTTCGTAATAAGTCCATCAAAATATATGTTTTTCTCCTTTAGATGGAACATGTCTTGCTCTTTGTTTGTAGATGAGACATTTTGTAATTACATTTCAAAATATCAAAAACACATACAAAGGAGACACTATGCAAATAAAATATTGATGTTGAGTTGAGACTTGCTTGGTATTTGTACATAGTTCATATTTTCTCTTATTATTTTTGTTGGCGTATTCATAAAATTAACTCTATTTATTAGCATACCTTAAAGAAAATGGTGGAAGGGGAAAGAAGTAATTAGAAAGCGGTTCAGATAGTCAACCAACTATTAACATTTTTTATCTATTATCATATCTTGAGTGTATGCATAAATTTTAATTATTGGGACAAATTCATTTGAATAATTGATTTTTATTTTTTATTTCCTTGATTAATGATTATGAATAATTGCTACCACTTCAAAATAGCTTCTTCTTAGATTTTAAATTTTGTCTGTTCTTTTTACGAACTTACTATATTCACATCAAGTGTAAAAGCATTAAAAACTTTTCTTTTTCTAGATTATTATTTATCATAAACAGATATATACCACTGTGTTTCTTTTTCAAACTTTTTAAACCCCACCCACATGCCCATATGGTTAGACTTTAGAGAGATACAGAACCAAACATTTGAGCAGGACGATTCAAAATTATATTTATAGGTGAAAAGGAGAATTCAAAATTGATTCCCTTCAAATACATTTTAACCAGACTTGTGGTATAATGATTGAGATTCCTTCATTCTTAACAAGTGATTTTGAGTTTGTGTCTCTGGGAATGGATACAGCTCTAGAGATAGACACTACGATACGTGAATTCGGATTTAGTCGAACTTCAACACGAATACCTAAAACTGAATAAGAAACCAAAAGGAAAAAAGAAAGAGAATACAAAGTTCATAGTTAGATTTTCTTTTTCTTAAAAACTACAACTAAGATAAGTAAATCAAAAGTATAGTTAGCTTGTAAATCGAAAATATAGTCAACTTTCTCAGTACAACAGTAGTATGGAATTTCTTTAATATTTTCTTCATACAAAATTGTTATTCTTTTTTTTATTTTATTTTTCATGTAATGTCATATTTGGAGTGTTAGGTGAATTATTTATCTTGACATGTTATGGACGGTCGTTAATTGATCATTGACAACTGAAAGTGATTAGTACTCCATTTGTATATTTTATGTTTTCATTATTAACTATAAATTTAATTTCTTTGTTTATGTTAGTCAACACTAACTCCTAATATTTTAGTGATCTCTAAACGTTATTGCATTGAAAAATATATCCTTAGCCTAATCCGATCCATTTGTTTGGTCAACTAAATCGTAAATAACCAAAATATAATATCGACGAATTAATTAGGCATTGTACTTGATTTTGCCCAATCAGTGAGTTACCTTATAAAAACGCAAAAAATTAAATATATGAAACGTTAGCTTATGATGTGAAAGGAATTAAATCTTCGTTTCCACAACCAATGTGGTTCTCAACAATCCTCTCGCACACCCAGCACTAGCCAGACATCTATCGTTCGGTTGGAAAATAGTTATCCCCAGATAACTAATTACGGATGAGTTATTTCGGGATTACCCAGGATAACTTATCCCACCATGCATATAGGATACGTTATCCCATCACTATGGTGTATACGGTGGGATAAGTTATCTTGGAATTGATTAATCCCTCTAACCAAACATGAAATAAAATAATCCTTCATTTTATCCCGAAATTACTTAACACTTATACCTCAGACGATGATGATATTTATGTTAATTTTGATATTCTTTTATCTTCTATATTTGG
>NW_025889640.1:0-2015 GCF_002878395.1 Capsicum annuum
GGATGCGTGATTGAGGTTTTGGGTGATTACGAATTGTACACTTGTTAGGTTCTCAAAAGATCCAACAGGTGAAATTGTTGTAGTTTTATTGAAAGATTGACAACAATGACTTTCAACCTAGAGTATCCTTTAGTTAACAACTAAGCTTTATGTTAAACCATCATCAACCAACATACTCTTACTTTTAGGTAGATATAATCCCAAGATTTCCTCCAATCTTGAGTTTATATCAAAAGTTATATTTTGTGTGTTGTTATGAAAAGATTGTCACAAACAATTTCAAAACCAATCCCTCCATTTTATTTTACATGTCATGTTTGTTAGAATTACGGGTAACCTTTTAGTAATTAAAACACCCATAAGACTTGAATTTTATGTTTCATTCCTTGTGCATTTGACCACAACTTTAGTTGGGTTATTGACAACAACCACATTACCCCTCAAACATGGGAGTGAGTTCAACGTATCTGTTAGGTGAACCTCTTAGGCTATTTTGGATACTGATTTTGGCATAGTTAGCCTAGTAAGTCATATCTTAGTTGATGTTGACCTTGTGGATATCGTTTAGGAAGGAAATACCTTAGCTACTCAACCAATGAGGAGATTACCTCAGTCACTTGTGCTTAAGGTGAAACTTTCCCTTGTTTCCATTGCCTTAGGTGGAATTGACTTAGTTGCTCTATGTTGGGATGAATTGCTACCGTTGGTCTAGTTATGGCTTGTTCAACATCTAATAGTAAATTTAAATAACATAGCCTGGTATGTGATAGTTACTACTTGATAAAGGATTTTGGAGGTTTAGAAGTGGTCTCTTCAACACACCTTAGGATAAGATTTGTAATAGTTATTGAAGACACTTTTATGTGCTTGTGTTGATCTAGGCAATGTTTATTGACATGACATTTAGACGCCTTGGTACTTTATCGTTTTAATGGATGATGTTGGAAGTAATGCTTAATGATTGTGCTATGAATGAGTTATTGATTAAGCTTATGATGGGCTGTTGAATATGTTATTTATTAAGCTATTGAATATTCTATTGAATTCGCCCTTGATTATGATATTGTGTAGGTCTTTGATTAGACTATTGATTAGGATATTGGGTATGCTATTGACTAAGTTAGCCATCATATATATTGATTATGTGGCCGAACATTCTAATGACTATAGTAGTGATTATTCTATTGCTTATGTTATGGATCATGATTATCAACTACATTAGCAATTATGTCAAAGATTACGCTATATATAAGCTATAGATTATGCTATGGGTAAGCTAATTACAAAGAAAATGATAAGCTATCTATTATGATAATGATAAGACTTTGACTATGCTATTTGTAATACCCCAAAAAATCCAAACCAATATTAGAGCCATGTACCAATCTCATGCATAGTACATCATGGTTCTTTTATAGTTTTATAAGTAGGTTAGCTGTATATTAAGGATTCAAATAACTCCCAGCTATAAGACGAATTGAAACATTCCTCACCGATCGAATTCTTGAGAAAGATAATGCCATAGTCAGATTCAAATGAGAAATCTCTCATTATACTTGTAATTTTTGAGCTCATGACCTATCAACAGATAGATAATTGAATTAGCTTTCTAACGATACCAATTACGCCTAAATCCGATATCGGAAAAAAAGTTATTACTATTTTACTCCATCATGTTAGGTTGGTAACTGTGTTATGACATTCATGGTAGCTTACCACATTTGTGATGCCCTACCACGAAGTTCGTCAGCCTTAGGCAGAAACCAGCTCCTAAGTGACGACATTCGTGGTAGCTTACAACATTTGTGACATCCTACCACGAAGGTCGTCAGTGTTAGGCAGAAACCAGCTCCTAAGTGACGAAATTTGTGGTAGATTACCACATTTGTGATGACCTACCATGAAGGTCCTTAGACTTAGGCAGAAACCATCAGTTCCAGCTACTGTATGGCAATATTTTTGATGGCTTACCATACTTTTGACGCCTTGTCACAAATGTCGTCAGCTATGATTTT
>NW_025889641.1:0-1249 GCF_002878395.1 Capsicum annuum
GCGGAAGAGCAACAAGAACCCTCAGTTAGGGTTCTTGAATTTTATTTTCCACTTCTTCTTAGTAAGTTTTATTTTATGTATGATCAATTACTTGTTTTGATAGTGAATTTAATAATTAGCAGTTAAATACCCTTGTTCAGGGGTTGAGGTTAACAACATGAATACTCTTTGATATTTTTATTTGTAGTTTAATTTTTGATTATCACATGGATTGTTCTTAATTTCTTGAGGTTACTATTTTAATGCTTAGCTACCATTAAAAGAAATCAATATTTTTATGTGAACCTGGGAGGAGAATCATAGATTAGAATGAAGAAATTTGGGAATAAGGTTCTTATCCTTTTATTAAATAAGGGATTTGACTTAGCTTCTAGGATAGGGATATACCTAGAAGCCTTATTTGGTTCAATTGCAAGATGATAACTTAATAAGATCTAGAATAATATTTGTATCTCTATGGGAGTTGTAGGTACATTATTTTATAGAAAAAATATTTGAGGTCGGGAAACTAAAATCGTAGAATAAACCTTGCGAATCAATAATCCGATAACCAATTGAACTACGATAATAATAGAGATTTGTATGATTGTTCAAAATTCCTCAACCCCAGGATTATTCCATAGATTATTTCAAGTATTTTATTTTATGCATTGGTTTAGATTAGTTTTAGTATACAAAAATTACAACTCTATTTGGTACCCTCCTCAATTAGTTAGACTAACATAAGATAGGCGGCGAACACAAGTCCTTGAGAGATCGATACTTGGGATTTCTTGAAGCCACTATATTACTTGATAAGACCACATACACTTGCGTGTGCTCTTGGGCGCTATCAAGTTTTTGGCGCCGTTGCCGGGGACTTGTTACTAGGCAACTATCTTATTTTGTTAGTTTTTCTATATTGAGTTGTACATAGTTTTTGTTCAGTTTCTTTTTGTTATACTTTATTTCTATTTTTTTTCATTTCACATTCTTCTTGAGATGTTATCTAAGGATAGATAGTTTTCAAGCGATATGAATTCTTATTATTTTTCATCACATCATGAGGCTCATTGTCTAAATACAAGTTGATGTTTGTCTTGTGGTCAAAGTGATCATTTAGAAGATATGTGTGCTAGAAATCCCGATTTAGTAATGTTTATGGGGTATGATGAATTTCAAATTTATATAAACTACTGCAATCGAACGGGGTTGACTTAGTCACAAATTCTATCACAAACCAACCAACAACAAGTCCAAAGTAATCAAT
>NW_025889642.1:0-20273 GCF_002878395.1 Capsicum annuum
TAAAACTATGTCTATACAAGCCAATTTTCAATTATTAATGCTTCCAAAGGATCAACCAAAGAAGGATCGCCAATGCACTTCCTCAACATGGAAACTTGGAAGAATGGATGAACCAAACCCAAGCTCACAGGCAATTTTAACTCATAAGCAACATTGCCCACTCTCCGCAAAATCACATAAGGACAAAAAACCTAGGACTAAGCTTCCCCTTTTTGCCAAACTGCACTACTCCCATCATGGAAGACACCTTTAAGAAGACCTTGTCCCCAACCTCAAACTCCAAATCTCAATTCCTAATATCCGCATAGGACTTTTGGTGACTCTGAGCAACCTTAAGCCTATCCTGAATTACCTTCACCTTCTTTATATCTTGATAGATCAAATCGAGACCAAACATATCCACCTCACCAAGCTCAAACTATCTAATAGGAGATCTACACGTACTTCCATACAATGCCTCGAAAGGAGCCATACCAATACTAGAATGATAGCTATTGTTGTAAGAAAACTCTACCAAAGGTAGATGCTCAACCCAACTGCCACCATAATCAAGAACGCATGACCGAAGCATGTCCTCCAATGTCTGAATAGTTCTCTCCACTTGCCCATCCGATTGCGGATAGAAAATAGTACTTAGACTAACCTTAGTCCCCAATCTCTTCTGTAACGACCACCAAAAATAAGAGGAAAACTGTGTTCCATGATAAAACATAATCAAAACAGGCACCCCATTTAGCTTCACAATCTCTTGAAGATACAACTTTGCATAATCCTCTGCCGAAAAGATGGTCCTTACCGATAAAAAGTGAGTATACATGGTCATCCTGTTCACGATGACCCAAATCAAATCAAAATGATTCCAAGCCCGAGGAAGACCAGTAATAAAATCCATATTGATCATCTCCCACTTTCATTCAAGCAGCTCTATTTCTTGATACAATCGACCAGGCCTCATGTGCTCAACCTTCACCTATTGACACACCATGTACTTGGCCACGAAGTCAACCACATCCCTCTTCTACCATTCCACCAATAGATTTCCTTGAGATCATGATACATCTTTGTCAAACCAGGATGGACAATATAGAGCGACTCATTCGCCTCAGCCAAAATCCTTTATCATAACCCATCGATATTCAGAATACACAACCTTCCTTGGTACCGTAAAATACCATCACCATTAATCTCAAACACTGCCACATTTTTCCCACCAATATCATTCTTGATTTTTATCAAGACTGGATCCAACACTTGTTTTTTCTTAATCTCTGCACCAAGAGACAATCCAAGATTGGCCAAGGGATGAAAATCCTTCACTAATTCCCATATCCCTTCCTCCATATGAGCCAAACTTACCATAGACATCCTACTAAGAGAATTGACAACCATATTAGCCTTACTTGGGTGGTTATGAAAACTCATATCATAGTCCATGAGAAGCTCAAGTCATCTCTTTTGCCTAAGATTAAGCTTCTTTTTTTACATGAATACATATTGAAGACCCTTATGATCATAAAAGATATCCACATGAACACCATACAAATAATGCCACCATATTTTCAAAGAAAACACAACCTCCAACAGCTTCAAATCATGAGTAGGATAATTCCTCTCATGCACCTTTAATTGTCTGGAAGCATAGGCAATCACCTTCCAATGCTACATTAAAATACAACCAAGCCCTACCCGAGATGCGTCATAATAAACTATAAACCCATCATTGCCTTCCGAAAAAGTCAAAATCAGAGCCGATGTCAACCTATCCTTCAATTTCTCAAAACTCCCCTCGTAAGTATACGACCAAGAAAACATAACCTTCTTGTGTATTAACTTAGTCAAAGGAGTAGCTATCAACAAGAAACTTTACATAAACTTCTTATGATATCCGGATAAACCCAAGAAGCTCTGAACATCGGATAGAGTCATGGGCCTAGACCACCCTCACCGCAGAAACCTTTTGAGGATTAATAATTATCCCCCTCACTAGAAATAATGTGACCTAAGAAAGTCACAGCATTTAATCAAAACTCACACTTGGAAAACTTGGCAAACAACTGTTGTTCCTTTAAGGTACGTAGTACTACATAGAGGTAATTAGCATGATCCACCTCACTCCTTGAATACACCAGAATGTCATTAATAAAAGCAATGACAAAGAGATCCAAATACTTCCTAAATACCCTATTGATCAAATCTATAAACGCCGCTGAAGCATTTGTCAATCCAAATGACATGTCCAAGAACTCAAAATGCCCATATCAAGTACGAAAAGCCATCTTAGGGATATCCACCTCCCTAATCTTAAGCTGATGGTACCAGACCAAAGATCTATCTTAGAAAAGAACTTGGCACCCTACAATTGATCAAATAAATTATCTATCCTTAGGAGAGGATACTTGTTCTTAAATGTTATCTTATTCAACTGCCTGTAGTTAATGCACATCCGAAGGGAACCATCCTTCTTGTGCACGAATAACATTGTTGCACCCTACGAAGAAACACTAGGATGAATAAACCCCTTATTCAAAAGATCCTTAATTTTCTCCTTAGGTTTTCTTAACTCAGCCGGAGCCATTCTATATAGAGGAATAGATATTGGATGAGTGTCCAGAAAAAAATCAATACCAAACTCTATTTCCTTATTCGAAGGAACACCAGGAAGATTATCTAGAAAGACCTTTGGAAACTCATTAACTACCAAAATTGACTGACTCATTAACTACCAAAATTGACTGCAAAGAATGGCCTTCTAAGTTGGAATCTTTAACCCGAACCAAGGGATAAAGATACCCTTTAGAGATTATCCTTCAAGCTCTAAGATAAGAAATAAACCTTCCCCAAGAAGCTAAAGAACAACCCTCTCATTCTATTTTCAGCTCATCAAGGAACCTATGAGTCCGACAGTCTAAAGATGCATAACAAGAATGCAACCAATCCATAGACAAAATCACATAAAAATCCTCTATTCCCAACTCAAACAGATCTACCAAGGTTTTCCTGTCACCAACAGATACCACACCTCTCCTATAGACCCATTCAGCAATGACCAAGTCTCCTACTGACCACACCCCTCCTATAGACCCGTTCAGTAATAATCAAGTCTCCTACTGGAAATAGAAAAAGGATCTGAAATAATATCTAGATCAAAACCAAAATACATAACTATATAAGGAGTAACATAAGAAAAAGTGGGGCCCGAATAAAGTAAACAATATATGTTACGGGAAAAGAACTGTAACATACCAGTAATTGTAACGCCCTGAGAATACACCCTACTAGGCATCATATGGTGCTTATAGTCTTGAGGAACCACAAGCTAAACCATGAGCTGGTACTTACCATGAACACTGAGTAAAATTGATAATTACATAACATATGTAAAATTTAACTGAGGAATGCCATAAGGTTCTAAGTCATAAATCTGATAGGATATGTAAACCAAACTGATAATACTAATAATACATCTGATAATAAAAACTAAAATCTGAGAAACTGACTAACTGTCTAAAATAGTCTGAAAAGCCTCTACTGACTGACTGAGGAGTTGATGGGACAAACCCCTAACTAACTCCAACTGAATAGAAATGACTAAAATTGATAAAGTCATCTGAGCTAAATAAATCATCTCCTCAAAATATAAGCACTCACCACTGCTATGGCTGATAATTTAGAAAATCTATATACGATTCAAAAACTGAGCATTCGAACCTATGAGATGATATATCATAGTGTAAAAAAAGAGTATGTGATCAGTACTTTGAATGTACTGGTATGCTAATTGAGGTAGAATGATATGCATGGTTTCATGAACATGAATAATAACTGTCGAAACAAATATATATATACTGAGTATACATGAAATCTATAAATACTGAGAATGCGTGAAATCTGTAAGTACTAAAGATACATGACCAAGTATATAACATGCTCTAAATGTAATTCGTATGCACTGAAATACTGAAATCTGATAGATGAATAACTAATATTTATATGCTATGGTCAAGCAACTAAAACTGAATTACTAAACTGGTTTTTGGACTGAGACTGTAGGAGGTATCATCTAACCGACATGCCTCAATCTGAGATATTCGGGGTCCAACCTGTAACTCTAGTTGGAAGGGCTTTAGCACTATGCCACGGGTACTAACGCTGACTCTATGGATCCACTATACTAATATACTAGCCCGAAGAACTAAAGATGTCAAGCCTAAACTGACGGGTGACCCCTGCAAGGTAGTCAAGCCTAATCTAATGGGTGACTTCTCATATCTATGCTAGCTACGTAGTTCTGAAGTATAGGGACTGCTACTAACGACTCTTCTTATCTGATGGGAAAGCCACAATCCCTACACTCGCTCGGTGCTAAATCCTACTCCTAACTAAACTGACTCAGAATACTGGATTGTTCTAAGTTTAATTGATTATGATAACTAACTGAACTGGTAATGCTCATAATCTATTGTAAAACTATTCTAAAGATACTAAGACTAAGTAAACAACTATGTTTTCGGGTATTCATAACCCCCAGGACTCAATAGCAATAATAGTAAAATAGCATTTAAGCTTGGAGGATTTAACATGGAAACATTTATTAAAAATCCATTCTTGTAGGCATTTCATCAAAAACTTGATATACATAGTTTAGGCCAAACATAGGAATAGTATAAAACTTAGAGTAATAGCATAGTTTCAACATCAACAACACTTAATCATGATTTAATTCAGAAAAATAGCAATATTAAAACATATGGGGTTTGAGAACAACAACAATTTCATGTAAGAATGGTATGAAATCAAGATTCATGGTTGAAATCACAATTTAAAATCATAATAACTTGAATAGATCATAACTTTGTATTTAAATTGGATACTTGGGCTCCATGGGTGAAAGGAACCCATGGATGAACACTTAACATACCTGGGTTGATGAATTTGCTAGAATTGATGGTAAGTTCTTGAGATTTGCTCTTGAATTTTGAAAGCAAGGGTTTGTTCTTGAAAGAGAATTAACTTCTTAAAGAGTAATTTGTGAATAATGGGGCATATAATGCCCTTTTAGGGTTTAATTTTGTATTTGACGAGTTTAGGGCCTTAGCAAAACACTAAACTGTCCCTGGAAATTAAATCATGGAACTGGGCAAAATCCTGATTTTTACACCTGGCGCGATGCGGTACAATCGCGTCGGGCCACTAGAAAACTGACGAACCTTATTTTGCCCAGCGGTGCAACGCGGTGCCATCTCATTGAGTCACTGGAAACGGACATTCCCAACTGGACTTTTGGCGTGACCCGATGGTAATCGGGATACCTCACTGGAAATTGAAACCTGTGAAATGACACATCGGCGCGACACGGTGCTACTCGTATTGAGCTACTGCTTTTACTAAAAGTTCCATAACTTCTTATCCGAGTATCAGATTTGGGAATAATTGGTATCGTTGGAAAGCTAATTAAATTTCCTATCATTTGCTAGGTTTTGAGATGGAAAATTCTGAGCAGAGGAAAATATATGCTCATTTGAAGTTGACTAAAACAACATTCTTATCAAAATTTCAATCGGTAAGGATTATTTTGATTCGTCTAATAGATGGGAGTTATTTGGGGCCTTAATATACCTCAAACTAACTCATAATACTATCAAAGAATGACAATGTACTATGCATGAGCCTGAAACATGATGCCAACATTGGTTTAGATTTACGGGGTATTACAGTAAAAACATTAGGTGATTCCTCGGATTCCTACAGGGACACCAAAGCATACAACCAAGTCAGACCAACACTAGAACCAGGAGCAGTAATAGAGGAAGATGTCACACCACCAGGTGTAGGAGCAGAAGATAAAGCTACCAGAATCATATTCGCCCCTGTAGCAACCTTATTAGCCAGACAATCTTTGAGCCGATAGCCTTCTTGACCGCACTTGAAGCACTTATCTCTAATTTCCTCACAAAATCCCCTATGAGGACGACCACTGAACTGACAAAGGCGGTATGAAGAAATAGAATGACTTTTGCATGCTTGAAATTAGGTAACCTGTGCCCGAAACTTATCACCACCCTGGTGACACCTGTCACCCGCTTGACTGTTGTGGGTAAGAAACACTGGAAGCAGAGAAGGACCCAGAACTCCCCCACTTTTTTTTCTGCCACTTGCCACCATCTCTACCTCCCTGAGACTGCACACCTCCTTGATTATAAAATCTTCCCCGCTTTCTCTGCCTTTCCCCAAATTTTGCCTGCTTTCTGATCTCATCCCCAACCTCCTGCATTTGAAAAGTCAACCTAGAGATATCCATACCCCTAATGAGCAAAGCAGTCTTGCTTTCCAAAATCAAATCTCAATTTAGCTTAGAAGCAAACTTCCTCATTCTTGACCTCATATTTGTCACCAAATCAGAAGCATACCTTGACAACTGATGAAACTTCAAGGCATATTCCCTTATAGAAATCCTCCATTACCTGAGGTTCACAAACTAGTCCATCTTGGATTTCCTCAACTCTTGAGGAAAGAAACGATCCATGAAGGCATTAGAGAAGACCTCCAACAACCCTTCCTCTTTCATATAACCCTTATCTTTTTCCCACTCTTTATACAACTGATAAGTAATATCTTTGAGCTAATAAGATGGAAAGCTAACTCCCTCCACATCAGAAGCCTGGATAACCATAAATATCTTTTCTAGTTCATCCAAGAAGAATTATCAGTCTTCCTCCATCTTTACTCCCGTAAAAGTAGGAGGACTCATCTTCATAAATGGACCAATCCTTGTGGCCTCAATAGAAAAAGCACTAGTCATACTCTACTCTATCTTATCAGTGACTATCTAAGCAATAACATGCATAGACTGATGAAACTCCGCAGTTGTCACATTACCGTATGGAACCTGAGGGGCAGTGGGAGGAATAAAAGAAACTCTTGCACAATCAGGAATAGGACCATGTGATCTAATATATACTCCAGACATAAGAGGTACCCCTTCAGAATTATTCCTAGATAAGGCAGAAAGACTCCTTTGCGTCCCAGGTCTACGAGGCATGATCTGAAAGACAAATAACCAAGGATTAGAGAGGATTCCGCGACTGAGAAGTTCAATAAAGTAAAACATTCCTAAATGTCTTACAACCTCTCTCTTATGAGTGTGGTGTATTACACACCCCTAAAAGAGACTCTACTAGACACGACTTTATGGACTATCCAGTTTACCACGAACCTAAAGCTTTGATACCAACTTGTCACAACCCAAATCGGGACATAGACGTAATGGGCATCCCAAGTCCAACCAGGACTGGGGACCGCACCCTTAACCCAACCCAACCACCTTTCACAGCCTCAAATTAGCTGAATTTTGAACATATAAAAATATAGTGTTATTGTTCACATCAAGACTCTAGGATAGGATCATGACTGTGAAAGACCCAACCGAGTCTAATCGTACCAAAACCAACCATCCATACCATACTAAACCAAAGACGATATAAAAACATACTATGATAATCAATCCCAAAATGTAATAAGATAGAACAGTGAGAAATTATGTTCGATGATGCCAGCCTCCTAGCTTGTTCCAATGCCAAGGCCGACACCAATACTGATCCTGCCCATACCAACCCCTAGAAATATCACAAAGCTTCTACGAAAAAAATACAAATATCTAGTTAGTTATGCCCCCAACCATGCCCAAAACCAATGTCCAAAATGAAAACAAAATGTATAAGAATGTCCATATCATGAAATACATCCTTCCGAAAAGATAGAAGCTCACTACTTCAATCCAAATGTCGATACTGAATTCGCGTGCTAGACATGAGGAGTAGAGTGTCTGGTTCCTACATAACATAGGTATACATCCGCCAGTAGATGGGTTAGTGAGTGACCACTAGCATGTATCTCAGTATAAGGATAAAGTAATGCCATTTAAACAACCAAGTAAAACCATCCATTATGAATACAACCATACATATATATATAAGTGTCGAGAAAGGGAATCTGTGTTTACCATGAATTTAAAACCTTAACTTGGGCTATGTAACATTGTCATTAAACTACACCCATGGGCCGTATCAGTTCAGCCCCCCCTCTCCCCTCTCTAAAAGAGTTCCAGTGCGTGTAGCCGCACGACTAGGAAATATCCCATGGGATGACTAGTACAACCCACTAATATAAAATCTGACATTAGCATGTGGCTATCGAAGACCCCTTATATCGGCAAATATGAGTTTCCAGTTTTGGTTTCCCCGAAACCTCCACCTTACACAGTTTAGTTACACATCCTGTCATTAATGTCCAATTTAAAACCATGTCCAAACAAACCAATTTTGAGTTATTAACTAAGTACATATTTTGTGGTATCGTCATACTAACAATACTTGCAAGATTTATCCATAGCTAAACCAGTTTGCTTAAGAGGACTCTTAAGTGTCCTTATCCATTTACCATATTAATCTCTTGGGAGACTTCCAGGTACTCCATAAACAAAACCAATAAGCCTTTAACCTTTGTAAACCATTTAAGACATTTATAGTTTCATGCATAAGCCGAAAACAAGCAAAAGTTCCATTTAAAGAAGTCAATGCAATGAGCATATCTTTATAAGCATTTTATCAAGCCCCTTGGGGGTATAGTATAACCAAAACCAATTCCAAAGACCATTAAACAATTACCATACCACTCGTACTCCAGCATACGACTCGTACCCATGAGTCGCATTAGGTTCAGAGAATGGATTTCAAGGAAAATTTTCTAAGGCTAAAACCCAGGATGTAATATTCTCCCCTACTAGGAACATTCATCCCTGAATGAAGGATAAGGTAGAGGTAACCACACAAAGATTCATTTGCATTATCAAACATCCCTTTAACAAAGTTTTAATACAAAGAGACAAAGATATTAATCTTTCCTTTAACAGACTCAGAAAATAAAGGTGTGTTCAATAACACAGACCTTCCGTATGAATACTAGGAGCAGAAAACAACTGTGGATACTTGGACTTTATGTCCTCTTCCGCTTCACACGTATCTTTTCCCACCTTATGGTTCCACCACAAAACCGTAACCGAAGCCACATCTTTGGTCCATAACTGACAAACATACCTATCCAATGTCTCAATCGAGACCTCTTCATAAGACAGAAAATCTGAGATATCCAACCCTTCTAAGGAACTACCAAAGAAGGATCACTAATGCACTTCCTCAACATGGAAACATGAAAGACCGAATGAACCAAACCCAAACTCACAGGCAATTCAAATGCATAAGAAATATGTCCCACTCTCTACAAAATCATATAAGGATAAACAAACCAAGGACAGAGCTTCCCCTTCTTGCCAAACCGAACTACTCCCTTAATAGGAGACACCATTAAGAACACCCTATCCCCAACCTCAAACTCCAAGTCTATACGCCTAACATCCGTATAGGACTTTTGGAAACTCTAAGCAGCCTTAACACTATCCCGAATCACCTCCACCTTCTCCATAGCTTGATAGACAAAATCAGGACCAAACATATCCGCCTCACCAAGCTCAAACCAACCAATATAAGATCTACAACTCCTTCCATGCAATACCTAAAAATAAGCCATACCAATACTAGAATAATAGTTATTGTTGTAAGCAAACTCTATCAAAGGTAAATGCTCAACCCAACTACCACCATAATCAAGCATGCATACTCGAATCATGTCTTCCAATGTCTAAATAGGTCTCTCCGCTTGCCCATCTGACTACTGATGGAATGCAATACTCAAACTAACCTTAGTCCCCAATCCCTTTTAGAAAGACCGCCAGAAATGTGAGGTAAATTGCGTACTACAATCACAAATAATCAAAACAGGCACCCCATGCAGCTTCACAATCTCTTGAAGATATAACTTCGCATAATCCTCTGCTGAAAAGGTAGTCCTTACCGACAAAAAGTTAGCAACTTGGTCATCCTATCCATAATGACCCAAATCGAATCAAAATGATACAGAGCCTGAGGAAGACTGGTAATGAAATCCATATTAATCAACTCCCACTTCCATTTAGGCAACTCTATTTCTTAATACAACCCACCAGACCTAATGTATTTAACCTTAACATGTTGACACACCAGGCACTTGGCCACGAAGTCAACCACATCTCTCTTCAAACCATTCCACCAAGAGATTTCCTTGAGATCATGATAAATCTTTGTCGAACCAGGATAGACAACATAGCGCGACTCATGCGCCTCATCCAAAATCCTTTGCCGGAATGTATTGACATTTTGAATGAACAACCTCCCTTGGTACTGCGAAATACCATCATCACTAATCTCAAACACCGCCACCTTTTGCCCACCAACGAAACTCTTGAAATTTTCATAAAGACAGGATCCAATACTTGCTTCTCCTTAATCTTTACACCAAGAGACGATCAAACCACTTCTTGCACCATCACACTACCATTTTTGGAATCAGAGAGATGAACTCCAAGTTGGCTAAGCGGTGAATATACTTCACCAACTCCATCTTGCCTTCCTCAACATGAGCCAAACTTTCCATAGACAACCTCTTAAGAGCATCTACAACCACGCTAATCTTACTTGGGTGGTAATGAAAACTTATATCATAGTCTTTGAGAAGCTTAAGCTATCTCCCTTGCCTGAGATTAAGCTCTTTTTATGTGAATACGTACTAAAGACCATTATGATTAGGAAAGATGTCCATATGAACACCATACAGTTAGTGCTGCCATATTTTTAAAGCAAACACAACCGCTAACAGCTCTAAATCACGAGTAGGATAATTTCTCTCATTCACCTTCAACTGCTTGGAAGCAGGCGCAATCACCTTTCCATGTTGCATCAAAACACAAATAATCCCTACCCAATATGTGTCACAATAAACCATAAACCCATCATTGCCTTTCGATAAAGTCAAAAATGGAGGCAACGTTAACTTATCCTTCAATTTCTCAATACTTTCCTCATGAGTATTCGACCAAGAAAACTTAACCGTCTTCTGTGTTAACTTAGTCAAAGAAGTAACTATCGAGGAGAAACTTTTTGCAAACCCCCTATAATACCCGGCTAAACCCAAGAAGCTTCGATCATCAAATGGAGTTGTGGGCCTAGGCCACCCCTTCACCATAACAACCTATTTAGGATCAACTATTGTCCCCTTACTAGAAATAATATGACCCAAGAAAGTCATACTATTCAACTAAAACTCATAAAACAACCACTGTTCCTTTAAGGTCTGTAATACCACACATACGTGATTAGTATTATCCATCTCACTCCTCAAATACAACAGAATGTCATTAATAAACAAAATGACAAAGAGATCCAAATACTTCCTAAACACCCTATTCATCAAATTCTGAATGTCGTCAGAGCATTTGTCAATCCAAATGACATCACCAAGAACTCAAAAAGCCCATATCGAGTATGAAAATTAGTCTTAGGTATATCCACCTCCCTAATCTTAAGCTGATGGTACCCAGACTGAAGATTTATCTTAGAAAAGAACTTGGAACCCTGTAACTAATCAATCAGATAATCTATCTTAGCACAATATATTTATTCTTGACCGTTACCTTGTTCAACTGCCTGTATTCAATGCACATCTGAAGGAAACCATCCTTCTTATGCACGAACAACACTAGTGCACCCTACAGAGAAACACTAGGACGAATAACCCCCTTATCTAGAAGATCCTTAATTTTTTCCTTGAGTTCCCTTAACTCAGCCGGAGCCACTCTATACAAAAGAATAGATATTGGACCAATTTCTAGATTCAAATCAATACCAAAATCTATTTCTCTATCCAGAGGAACACCATAAAGATCATTTGAAAAGACCTTAGGAAACTCATTAATTATCGGAACTGACTGCAAAGAAGGGCCTATTGAGTTGGAATCTTTAACCTGGACCAAATGATAAAGACACCATTTAGAGATTACCCTTCGAGATCTAAGATGAGAAATAAACCTTCCCCTAGGAGATAAAGAACAACCCTTCCATTTTATTTCTAGCTCACCGGGGAACATAAAGATAACCTTACGAGTTCGACACTCTAAAGACACACAATAAGACTGCAACCAATCCATATCCAAAATCACATCAAAATCCACCATTCCCAACTCAAACAGATCTACCAAGGCCTTTTTGTGACCAAAAGAGATTACACACCCCCTATAAACCCGTTCAACAATGACCGATTCTTCTATCGTGGTAGAAAAAGAAAAAGGATCCAAAATAATTTTTGGATCAAAACCAAAAGAAACAGTTGTATAAGGAGTCAGAAAAGAAAGAGTAGAGCCAAGATCAAGCAAATACTATAATTCACGAGAAAGAGATATAACGTACGAGTAAAAACATCAGGTGATGCCTCGGATTCCTGCTGGGATGCCAAAGCATACTACCAGTTTTGACCAACACTAGTACCAGGAGTAATAACAAAAGCAGTTGCCACACCACTAGGTGTAAGAGTAGAAGATGAAGCAACCGAAATCTTATTCTCCCCTGTAGCAACCTTATTATCCTGACAATCCTTGAGCTAGTGTCCTACCTGAAAGCACTTGAAGCACTTATATCTATCTTCCTCACAAAATACCTGATAAAAACAACCACAGAATCGACAAGAAGGGCATAAAGAAAAAGATAAACCTCTGCTTGCCTGATATTGGGCAATCTGTGCTCAAGAATTATCACCACCTTTATGACGCTTGTCGCCTGACTGCTGTGGGTAAGGAGCACTGGTAGCAGAGAAGGAACCAGAACTCCCCCACTTCTTTTTTTGTCACTTGCCATAATTTCTACCAACATGAGACTGCGCACCTCCCTGATCAGAATATCTTTCCCACTTTCTCTGCCTATCCCTTAATTCCGCCTGCTTTTTCTTCTCATTCTCAACCTGTTGCATATGAACAGTCGCCTAGATATATCCATACCCCTAATGAGCAAAGTAGTCTTGCTCTCTAAAACTAAATCTCTACTCAGCCCAGAAGTGAACTTCCTCATTCTTGACCTCATATCATCCACCAAATTAGGAGCATACCTTGACAACTGATGAAACTTCAAGGAATATTCCCTTACAGATATCCTTTCTTTCTTGAGATTCACAAACTCCTCCATCTTAGCTTCTCTAAAATCTTGAGGAAAGAAATGACCCATGAAGGCATTAAAAAAGGCCTCCCATAGCCCTTCCTCTTCCATGTCACCCTTATCCCTATCCCACTCCTCATACCACTGATAAGTAACATCTTTCAACTTATAAACTGCTAAGATAACTCTCTCCATATCAGAAGCCTGCATAACCCAAAATATTTTTTTCAGCTCATCTAAGAATCCCTGTGGGTATTTCTTCACCTTCACTCCTATAAAAGTAGGAGCACCCATCTTCATAAATTGACCAATCCTTGTGGCCTCATTAGACAAACAACTAGCCACACCCCACTCAGCTTGAGTAGTGACCATCTGAGCAATAATATGGATAGACTAATGAAACTCTGCATTTGTCATATTACCCTGAGGGACCTGAGGAGTAGTATCAAGAATAGGAGGAACTCCATCACAATCAGGAACAAGACCATAAGATCAAAGATGTACTTCAAACGTATGAGGCACCCCTTTAGCATTATCCCTAGTGGATGCAGAAGGATTCCTTTTCGTTCTAGATCTAGGATGCATGATCTGAAAGAAAAATAAAAAAGGATTAAAAAGGATTCCAGGACTGAGAATTTCAAGAAACTGAAACATTCCAAAATGTCTTGCAGCCTATCTCTTTTGAGTATGGCACACTACACACTCCTAAAAGAGACTCTACTCAGCACGAATTTGTGGACTTCCCCGTTGACCATGATCTTAAAGCTCTGATACCAACTTGTCATGACCCGAACCAGGGCCTAGATGTAATGGGCATCCCAAGTCAAACCAGGACCGAGGACCGCCCCATAAACCAACCCAACCACCTTTTATAGCCTCAGATGAGCTGAATTTCGAATATATAACAAGATACCATTATTTATCCGATCAAGACTCTAGATAAGATCACGACTGTAACCGACCCAACCGAGGCTAACCATACAAAACCCAACCATCCATACCATACCAAACCAAAGAGGATATCAAAACATAACATGATAATCAATCCCAAAATATAATATGATGGAACAGTGAGAAATTATGTCCGATGATGCCAGCCTCCAGCTTATTCCAATGCCAACGCCAACACCAATATATATCCCACCCATACTAATCTCTTGGAGTACCAAAAAGCCTCTATCCAAAAGAATACAAATATTCAGTTGGGACATGCCCCTCAACCATGGCCAAAACTAATGTCCAAAATGAAAATAAAAACTCTAGGAATGTCCATATCATGAAATAGAGCCTTCCAAAAAGATAAAAGCTCACCAGTTTAATCCAAATATTGATACCGAATCTGCATGCCAGATAGAAGGAGTAGAATAGCTAGTTCCAGCATAGCGTGGGTAAACAACTGCAATTAGATGAGTTAGTGAGTGACCGCTAGCATTTTATCTCAATTTAAGGATAAAGTAATGCCATTTAAACAACCAAGTAAAACCGTCCAATATGCATACAACCATACATATATATAAGTGTATGGAAAGGTAATTCCTGTTTACCATGCATTTAAAACCTTTACCTAGGTTGTGTAACCTTGTCGTTTAACCATACCCAGGGTCGTATAGGTTCAGCTCCCCTTGCTGAAAGAGTTCCAGTGCATGTAGCCGCACAACCAGGAAATATTCCATGGGATGAATAGTACATCTCTCTAATATAAAATGTGTCACTCGCATGTGGCCATCAAAGACCCCTAATATCAGAACATATGAGTTTCCCATTTTGGCTTCCCCAGAATCTCCACCTTCCATGGCTTAGTTACATATCCTGCCATTAATGCCCAAATTAAAACCATGTCCAAACAAACCAATTTCCAGTCATTAACCAAGGCTATTTATTAGTGATATCGTCATACCAACCATATTTGCAAAATTTATCCATAGCCAAACTATTTAGGTTAAGGGGACTCTCAAGTGGCCTTTTTTGTTTACCATATTAACCTCTTGGGAGACTTCCAGGTACTCCACAAGCCAAACTAATAAGCCTTTAACATTTGTAAACCATTTATAGTTTCATGCATAAGTCAAAAACAAGCAAGAGTTCTCTTTAAAGAAGTCAATGCAATGAACATATCTTTTAAGCATTTATCAAACACCTTGGTGGTATAGTATAACCAAATTAATTCCAAAGACCATTAAACCATTACCATGCAATCCAATTGCCCCAAACCATCATTGATGCATATAAAAGAATAATTAAACCATAGGAAACCATAACCAAAAGATTTACACCAAAACATTCAATTAATAGTTGAAAACCATAAACCATGCAACAATGATACCATGAAAACAACCATTAAATTCATGCCATTTTAGAAATAAAAAGTACGGAAAAGACAAATTCCTTAAACTGAGAAATATGATGGAAGAAAATCACCAAAGCAAGCCCCAAAGCAATCCCTAATTTGAAACCCTAGTTCTCTTGCCCTAAAAGCTCTTGAGAGAATTGTTGAATGTTTAGGAATAGTTTTCTATGTGTTAATGAATAGAATAAGAGGGAAAATAACCTCCCAAGTATATTAGAAACCGTAGGTTATAATTTTGGTAAATAGGGAAATATCCAGAATACCCCCACTTAAGTCCGTTAAAAACCTATTACAGGGATACAACTGACCCTCTTACGAGTCGTACCCTTCCTTACGATTAGTTCCCACTAGTCGTACCCAGGCCTCAACCTTGGATCAGACACTGTCCAGTATATGACTCATCCAACCAAGTCATTACCTCAACATACGATCTATGCCCATAATCTGTATCCCTGGCAGAATGAATTACCAGGAGGATTAAATACTGCCCAACATATGAGTCCCTGATAACTCTCATATCCAAGCCTTGTGACTCATACCCTTAAGTTATGACCATTCAAGTGATCAGAACTATCTCAACAACTAACACTGGTTAGCTTCTGACAGGACCATACCACTCATACCCCAACATATGGCTCGTACCCATGAGTCGTATAGGGTCCGAAGAATGGATTTCAAGGAAAATTTTCTAAGGCCAATACCCATTTTGTAACATTCTCCCCCACTAGGAACATTTGTCCCCGAATGACGGATAAGGTTGAGGTAATCACACACAGAGTCATTTGCATTATTAAACATCCCTTTAACAAAGTCTGAAAATAAAGAGGAAAGATATTAATATTTCCTTTAACAAACTCAGAAAATAAAGATGTGTTCAAGAACACATACCTTTCGCATGAATACTATGAGCAGAAAACAAATGCGGATACTTAGACTTCATGTCCTCTTCCGCTTCCCACGTAGCTTCTTCAACCTTAAGGTTCCACCACAGAACCTTAACCGTAGCCACATTCTTGGTCCGTAATCGATAACTTGCCTATCTAAATCTCAATTAGGAACTCTTCATAAGATAGAGAATCCGAGATATCCAACTGTTCCAAGGGAACTAACAAAGAAGGATTGTCAATGCACTTTCTCAGCATGGAAACATGAAAGACCAGATGAACCAAACCAATACGTGTAGGCAATTCCAACTCATAAGCAATATTGCCCACTCTTTGCAAAATAACTTAAGGACCAACAAACTGAGGACTGAGCTTCCCCTTCTTGCCAAGCTGCACTACTCCATTTATGGGAGACACTTTTACGAACATCCTATCCCTAACGTCAAACTCCAAGTCTCTACGCCTAACATCCGCATAGGATTTTTGGTGACTCTGAGCAGCCATAAGCCTATCTCAAATCACCTTTACCTTATGCATAGCTTGATAGACCAAACTGGGACCAAACATATCTACCTCACTAAGCTCAAACCATCCAATAAAAGATCTACACCTCATTCCATACAAAACCATGAAAGAAATCATACCAATACTAGAATGATAGCTATTATTGTAAGAAAACTCTACCAAAGGTAGATGCTCAACCCAACTGTCACCATAATCAAGCATACATGCCTGAAGCATGTCCTCTAATATCTGAATTGTTATCTTGAAGACACAACTTTGCATAATCCTCCACTGAAAAGGTAGTCCTTATTGGCAAAAAGTGAGCTGACTTACTTATCCTATCCGTGATGACCCAAATCGAATCAAAATGATTCTGAGCCTGAGGAAGACCAATAACAAAATCTATATTGGTCATCTCCTACTTCCATTCAGGCAACTCTATTTCTTGATGCAACCCACCATGCCTCATGTGCTTAACCTTAGCCTTTTGATACACCATAAACTAGGCCACGAAGTCAACCACATCCCTCTTCATACCATTCCACCAATATATTTCCTTGAGATCATGATACGTCTTTGTTGAATCCGGATGGAAAATATAGTGCGGCTTATACTCCTCAGCCAAAATCCTTATTGTAACCCATCGGCAATCAAAACACACAACCTTCCTTAGTACCGTAAAGTACCATCACCACTACTCTCAAACAACGTCACATTTTGCCCACTAATATCACTCTTAATTTTTTTCAAGACCAGATCCAACAGTTGCTTCTCTCTAATCTCTACACTAAGAGACAATCGAACCACTTCTTGTACCATCACACCACCATCTTTGGAATCCAAGAGACGAACTCTAAGATTGGCCAAATGTTGAATATCCTTCACTAATTCCTGCTTGCCTTCCTTCACATGAGCTAAACTTTCCATAGACAACCTGTTTAGAGCATCGGCCGCCACGTTAGCCTTACCTGGGTGGTAATGAAGACTCATATCATAGTCCTTGAGAAGCTCAAGCCATCTTCTTTTCCTGAGATTAAGTTCCTTTTGTGTGATTACATACTGTAGACCCTTATGATCAGAAAAGCTATACATGTGAACACCATAAAGATAATATTGCCAAATTTTCAAAGCAAACACAACCACCAACAGCTCCAAATCACGAATAGGATAATTTCTCTCATTCACCTTCAACTGCCTAGAAGCATAGGCAGTCACCTTCCCATGCTGCATCAAAACACAACCAAGCCATACCCGATATGCATCACACTAAACCACAAACCCATTATTTCTTTCCCACAAAGTCAAAATTGAAGCCAACGTCAACCTATCCTTTAATTTCTCAAAACTACCCTCACAAGCATTTGACCAAGAAAACCTAACCTTCTTCTATATTAACTTAGTCAAAGGAGCAACTATCAATGACAAACTTTCCATAAACTACCTATAATGCCCAGCTAAACCCAAGAAGCTTCGAACATCAAATGAAGTCGTAGGCCTAGGCCATCTCTTCACCGCAGCAACCTTTTAAGGATCAACCATTATCCCATTACTAGAAATAATGTGACTAAAGAAAGTCACTGCATTCAACTAAAACTAACACTTAGAAAGCTTGGTAAATAACCGTTGTTCCTTTAAGGCATGCAATACCACGCGGAGGTGATCAGCATAATCCATCTTACCTCTCAAATACACTAGAATGTCATCAATAAACACAATGACAAAGAGATCTAAATACTGCCTAAACACCCTATTCATCAAATTCATAAATGTCCCAGAGCATTTGTCAATTTAAATAACATGACCAACAACTCAAAATGCCTATATCAAGTATGATAAGTCATCTTAGGGATATCCACCTCCTTAATCTTAAGTTGATGGTACTCAGATCGAAAGTCTATCTTAGCAAAAAACTTGGCACCCTGCAACTGATTAAATAGATCATCTATCCTTAAGAGAGGATACTTATTCTTGACTATTACCTTGTTTAACTGCCTGTAGTCAATACACATTCGAAGGGAACCATCCTTCTTGTTCACGAACAACACCGGTGCACCCCACAGAGAAACACTACGACAAATAAGCCCTTTATCCAAAAGATCCTTAATTTGCTCCTTGAGTTTCCTTAACTCATTCAGAGCCATTCTATACGGAGGAATAAATATTAGATGAGTGTTTGGAAGAAAATCAATGCCAAACTCTATTTTTCTATTCGGAGGAACGCCAGGAAGATCATCCAAAAAAGACCTTTGGAATCTCATTAACTACCAGAATTGACTGCAAAAAAGGGCCTTCCGAGTTGGAATCTTTAACCCAGACCAAGTGATAAAGAAAACCTTTAGAGATTATCCTTCGAGCTCTAAGATAAGAAATAAACCTTCCCTTAGGAGCTAAAGAACAACCCCCCATTCTATTTTTGGCTCAGTGGGGAACCTAAAGATGACCTTACGAGTCCAACAGTCTAAAGATGAATAACAAGAATGCAACTAATCCATACCCAAAAATCACATCAAAATCCACCATTCCTAACTCAAACAAATCAACCATGGTCTGCCTGTCACCAACAGATACCATACACCCCCTATTGATAATTCAAAAATGACTGAGTCTCCTATTAGGGTAAAAACAAAAAAAGGATCCAAAATAATTTCTGGATTAAAACCAAAAAATACAGGTATATAAAGAGTCACATAAGAAAGAGTGGAGCCCGGATTAAGAAAACAATATATGTCACAAGAAAAGAGCTATAATGTACCAGCAACAACATCAGGTAATTCCTTGGATTTTCATCGGGACACCAAAGCATGCAACCTATTCCGACCAACACTAGTACCAAGAGCAGTAATAGAGCAGATGCCATACCACCAGGTGTAGGAGCAGAAGATAAAGCCACCAGAATCATATTAGCCCCTATAGTAACATTATTAGTCGAACAAACCTTGAGCAGATGGCCTACCTGACTGCACTTTAAGCACTATCTCTACTTTTCTCACAAAATCCTTGATGAGAACGACCACATAACCGATAAGGAGGGCATGAAGAAATAGACTGACCTCCGGTTGCTTTATATTGTGCAATCTGAGCCCGAGAATTCCCCTACTTTTTTTATGGGACTTTCCACCATCTCTACCACCCTGAGTCTACGCACCTCCCTAATCAGAAAATCTGCCCCACTTTTCCTGCCTATTACTAAATTCCGCCTGCTTTCTCTTCTTATCCTCAACCTACTGTATATGAATAGTCAACCTAGAGATATCTATATCCCTAATGAGCAAAGCAGTTTTGTTCACCAAAAACAAAATCTCTATTCAGCTCAGAAGCGAACTTCCTCATTCTTTACCTCATATCAACCACCAAATCAGGAGCATACCTTGACAACTGATGAAACTTTAAGGCATATTCCCTTACTGACATCCTCTCTTGTCTGAGGTTCACAAACTTCTCCATCTTGGATTCCATCAACTATTGAGG
>NW_025889643.1:0-1364 GCF_002878395.1 Capsicum annuum
CCTTCTTTCAAAGATGGCTTCAAGTTTTCTAGAGTATGGAGCTTTCACTCATCATACCCATTTGGGTATTTAGAGCTTTCACCCATAAAATTCCAACCAAGTTAGCATAATAATGATAAAACCCATAAACATAAACTACTAAATAAAAGCTAATCAATAACAAGCCACACACACTTTAATCCCTATTTACACATAACCCAAGAGGGAGATCTAGCTACACATAAGATAAATAAGCATAGATGTACTCATAATCTCTATTGAAATAATTTATCTCAACTTAAGCAAATGTTACTTCAAACTTGGATCTCCCAATAATCACCAATGGAAGTGAGTTAATCTTCCACTTAGAAAATCTCCAATATATTCTTGACCCAAAAATTATATAATATTTTCATCTCCAAAATTAGCAGTTTATCAACTACCAAATCTAAACCTAAAAATTAGAGAAGATAGAATTCTCTCTTAGATTAGGGTTTGAGTCTTATTTTGTTGGGAAAATTTAGGACAGCTTCATGCAGTTATAGTTTTGCCCTTGGGCTGAAATCCTGCTAGGCCATGTTGTGGTGTTTTTAACGTGACTGCGGTACAACAACCGCAGGCAATTCCACATGATCATGGTACTTTGACCTACTTGACTCGGCGTGATCACAGGCTGACGCCCATGATTATGATAATTAAGGTCATGTTTTGCTTTAGGTCTTCAATTGCACTTCCTTGCTTCTTTTTATTCCTTTTGTAGTTCCAATCCATATCTTTTCATCTCATCACCTTTGTTCCTACAAAATATAGATATTAGTGCATTTAATCATAATTATGCCTCACTTATTCATTCAAAACAAGGTAAGGTGCATAAATGATGAGTGCAAATGAGTGGTAAAATCACCACTCACCACTCCCTTCCTATGCACATATATACACACCAAAGTTAATGAAATTGCAATGGAATGATTATACGCTTACCAATGGGGTGCCTTAATGAATAAATTAGATCAATAAATGTGAATTTGTTCATCTTTTAAGTGGGCTTAAAGTGGGTTGTATAGCTAGGTCATTAAAGTGGAGGTCTCGAAGGACCAATACTAGAAACTACATTTACTGGTATAGTGGTCTAAATGGTCGGGTGTTCGATTCACCCTTTTTTTGGACTGGATGTTTGAGTCACCCTTAATATATGATCGAGTTTTTGAGTCACCCTTGGTGTATATGCACATATGGTTATTCTCTTATTTATGATGCTAACATGCACTAGGTCCCTTTTAGTGGGGGAGCTAAACCCATATAGCCTGTTGGTGCCTTTTTGTAATGATTAAGCTACACAGTCTAGGCTAATATTTTACATTTATTCTAAACCTTGTTCCCTATCC
>NW_025889644.1:0-2278 GCF_002878395.1 Capsicum annuum
GTGACTATTAATTTATAGAGGTACAACTAGGGTTTGTAGATTTTTTTGGAGCGGGGGCGGGGGGAATTCATAAATAGCAACTATAGAACCTTAATTGTAACTTTTTAACAACGCTTTTAAAATTATAAAAATAACAATATGTATTTTATATTTAAGCAAATTGTTGCTAGTTAAATACATATATAACAGAATATTGTGTTCCTAATATAATGCTAATCAGTTTTAGTTTAAAATGATAAAAAATGGTTCCATAATTTATGGAACAATTAATTAACAGATTTCCTTACCTTTTAAAATTCTTTTTTACATCACTGTTAAATTACAACAAATAATTCAAATTCAAATAATTTTTTTCATAAACAAAACTAAATTCAAAACCCAAAATTCATATTTAAATTAAAGAACTACTGGTTAAACGTATTTTTTTTGTGATCGACTAGCATTGTGAAGAACACTAAAAAAAAAACATTGCAATTACAGGTATTGTTAAATTGTTGAAGCATTTTTTTTAGAATTTCAAATTTGGCGTTGTTATTATAAAGTGTGAAAGTTGAGAAGAAATTGTAAAACGTTAATCTGAATTTTAATTTTTGATAAGCTGGTTTCGATTAAATTATTTTTGTGTGAATTCACTTTGGAGTTTTGTATTAGCGAATTGGTTGTTGTGTATACTACAAATTAGATATTTAATTTATTTTTTTACAATTTTGTGGTTTTCTACAATTTGAAGATGGGTAGCATTGTTGTTCTTGTTAAACATTCAGGAAGATGAAATTATGAGCAAGAATATGAACAGTACATGAGTGATGCAATATTATTGAGCGTAAACTCCACGTATGACCAACTGTACACGTTACTTGCTTCTCAAGTTGATGTTGATTTGACGTGCAAATACATTAAAATCGAATATCAATTAACAGATAGTGCGGAGAAAATACGTTTACGTAATGACATGGGTTTGAAGGTATATATTATGCAGAAAAAAGAGTTGAAGGAATTGAGTAATTTGCCTTTATATGTGAGTGTTTCTGATAGGGATAATTTCAGCAGAATTGTAAGTTCATCATTGTGTAATTCGAAAAGTGTAAAAATGTCTGTCAGTGTGAGTAACGTGGGAAATACAAGTACTCAAAGAGCGTTAATAGTTACTCCATCAGAAGAATGTTTGAATGTATTTGAAATGGATACAAGTAGAGTTATTATCTCCGACCCACACCACAAACATATTGAGGTTGATCAAGTTTATATCTCAAAAAAGAGTATTAAAATCAGTTATAAAGGACTATTCAATTCGTGAAAAGTTTCGAACACTATCTGTAAGATCGAGTAAAACCTGATAAGTGTATTATGCATTTAGTTATTTGTTTTTTCATATGGTTAATTGTATTTGAGCATACGTATTTTTTTTGCAGTTATACGTTGTTGTGCAGATTCGATAATTGTTTTTTTTTATTTCGTGCATCTGGTATCGATAAATCTGGAATGTTTAATGTCAGAGAATTTTTACCAAAACATACCTGTCCGATCAAAAATAATATTTATCCTAAATTGCATGCTACTAGTAAGTTGATTAGTGGTATAGTCAAACCAAAATTTAAATGCCACAAATGGAAATACAGTCCATCTGAAATCAGAAGTGATATGAAGGAAGACATGGGTATGGATTTAACATATATTATGTGTTCGCGAGCCAAGGAGCAAGCACTTGAAGAGTTAAGAGGGAAACCAGCAGCATCATACGGAAAACTACCTGCATACATTCATGTGTTAAGCACTAGTTATCCCGGTTCACATATAAGAATGAAAAAAAATGAGGATAATGAATTTTTGTATATATTTATTGCACTAATTACCTTCAATTCTCGCATTGCAGACCTGTCATAGTTGTTGATGCAAGTCATCTAAGAGGACTGTCTAATGGAATTTTCATAGCAGCATGTACCATGGATGGAGCTGGTAAGATATTTAATTATAAATATATTTGATTTCGAATATGTGTCCAGCTGTATGTATTTAGAATATATATATATATTGTTTATGTAATGAGATTCAATTATTATTGCTGAAAGCAAATTGTATTTAAAATATACATATGTAGAAGTTTTAGTTATCCTCTGGAGTTTAGAATCTTTGCAGCTGTATGAAGTAATAATATAAATGTGCATTATTTGATTTGTCAAAAATCATGTATGGTTATATGAAATTTTTTAACATGCAGGACATATATTTCCTTTGGCCTATGGAGTTCTTGATTCCGAAAATGATGCTTCTTGGACTT
>NW_025889645.1:0-3007 GCF_002878395.1 Capsicum annuum
GACTCTATGTAAACTTAACAGTAACAGAAAAGAGTAACAGTGGGAAAGAGGAAAAATTGTGTCCAAGTGATGGATTTGCTTATTTCTGTAATAGCGAACTGATCAACGGGCAACTTGGAAAAGCTATGTTAGGTCAGTTTACCTTTACTGCTCACTTGTTAAAATTGATAGATGAACTCACTCATTAAATTTAAACAAACTTATTTGAAATACGAAATTACCCCAGCCTATTTAATTATAAACAGATTTTATAACCCAACATATGAGCGCTGCAAACTCTCGAAGTGGCACCAACCAAAACTTTCAAACCAATTCCTCAACAAACAGGTACTCCCTAATAATAATAAGAAAATAGTGTGACCTACTCAAACAAATCTGTTAACGAATGTAAAATTTGGACAAATAGTATGAACTACAGAAGGTATTTAACACAGGTAAATAAATTGTGAAATTACATAATAAACTGCTATATAAACAAAACAAAATTATTGGTTATGACAATATAGGCACAAAATTATTGGTTATGACAATATAGGCAGATCAATAGATAGGAACAAATACAAGGAATATCCTCTATAAGAAAGTATTAGGTGAGATACGATTACTTACATGTTTAACCTTAATCAAATCAGAATAAATACATGAATTACGTGTCTAATTAAATGTTCATTTGGTTGTTTTCATACATTCAGATGAATAATAGACGATATAACCATCAACATTCGACTTTCGCTGAAGAATTTATTATATTCTTTTGATAGAACTACTTATTTTAAACTATGTTCAGTCAATTATTTCAAACATAGCTTAAATTATATTGCTACTGCATATCCAAACATAGCTAAAATGGTCCTTTTTACAATATGTATTTCGAGATAGGGTATTCATGTGCAACGCACGTGTAGAGAATCTAGTTATAATAATAGAAAAAACATCCCCAGGCGTATTTCACAATCACGCGAAGCGCGGTAACTTTCCCTAGTTAAATATAAAGGACAAAATCAACCCAATCAGTTAAAAAAAAAAAAGGGCAAAATTCAGAAATAGCATACTTATCCCCTTAATTATGAGTTTCATAGCAACAGTTTGATAATTACATAATATAACAAGTTGTATTTTGTATTTTTGCAAGCTGTTGCTACAAAAATACAAATACATATGAATTTTACTGTCCTTATGATCGATATGTATTTTGTATTTTTGCAAACTATTGCTACAAAAATACAAATACATATGTTACAAAATATAATTTGATAAAAGTGTTGATATTTTTTGTAATTTAATACTTAAGTATGCTACTTTATATATATTTTTCAAAAAAAAAAAAAGTAGCTGCCTACAATAAAATAATAATAAAAGAAATGTAACATAATCGTAATAACTAGCATCAAGCAAAAATAACAAAAAAAGGAAAAGCCATAGAAGTACTCCTCAAAGCAAAAGACATAAAAAAATCAGCATCTAAACATTTGTCCGACATCCATGGAGTTTGTCAAAAATATCAAAAAATAGTGTACAACCGACTTTAAAAAAACTCAATTAACAACAATAATCAATGGTCAAAGTAAAGCAATGACAAAATCCATGGGCGATAAGGGTCACTAAATAATGCACACAGGTGATCAATAATTATACAGATAAATAGGAACTACATCGGAATCAATTTTTTGACCAATTTTAGTTCAAAACAGTCATCATAGCTTTAAAAAATGTAGAAATAGAAAGAACAATCCAAGTCCAAACAAATCCCAAAAGGATTCACTGAAAATTGAAGCAAAAGAGGCGAGGTGATCGGCGTTGCTTCAGTGGAGTTTTTACCGTAGCAACGCCGGAGTCTAAAATTCGGCCAGATCTGACCATATCCAGTAAGATAGTGCAGTGGTAGAGCGTTGGAACTCAAGGCTCGCTGGTCATCACTTTCGGCGAGAGATGACGGCAAACAAAGGAGGAGGATGGGAGGGGAAGGGCAGCGGCGGCTGGAACTGCTTCGCCTAAGCAGCCGGAGGCTAGAATATTGGAGAGAATGGAGGTAGTGGGTAGTGGAGGAGTGTTATGCCAACGGGGAGCTCGCCGGTCATGGCTGTTGGCGGCAGTCAGAAAGAGAAAAGATGCCAACGGGGAGCTCGCCGGTCATGGCTGTTGGCGGCAGTCAGAAGGAGAAAGTGAGAAAGCTGATTATTTTTTTTGTGTGTGTGAATCGTGTGTGGTGTGTGTTTGCAGTGATGTCAAAGTAGAGTGAAGTGGAAGAGGACAAATAAAATTGGAGTTAAATTGTTATTATTATTAGTTGTGGTTTTGTTGACGATGGAGGAAGGAGAAGATTAATGAAGGAAAAAAAGGATGTTGTTGTTGTATGTGCGTGTGTATATTTTTAATAAAAATTCATCACTCTCCTCTACTTTTTTTTTTTTTTTTTTGCATAATACATGATATCAAATTATAAATATGTCCTTTTAACTTTATTAGTACATAAGATTCTTTAATTATATAAAAGTTGAATAAAAAAATATTATAATTCTATAATTTACATGTTTGAAACTTAATCACTCCTAAGTGGATTAGTAATTGACTCAGATGCTGCCACTTAATAAAAAAGACATTATAATTATGATCTTTAACTTTGTCAGTGCACAAGCAAGCCCTTTAACTATAAAAAAACTGAACAAAAAATCCTTCAATTCTAACTCCAACGCTTATGGTTTTGAGTGTATACATGCATTTTATCGAGTAGGATTGGAGTGTCTTTTGTTTAGCTTTTATATAGTTAAAAGGCTTCCTTATGCATTGATAAAGTTAAATGTCATAGTTATAATTTGATGTCAAGTTAAAAATCATGTTTATTGTATTATGCCCCTTTTTATATAATGAAAACTAGCACCTTTTATCAACCAAAAAATGAAAGATTGATTCTTTTTGTCTTCATAATATATGATTCAAACCACGGGTTATTGTTTAATGGGTTTTTCATTTTTTTAACCTTCAGATAAAGATTTTTTATTTAAGGGAT
>NW_025889645.1:3107-4842 GCF_002878395.1 Capsicum annuum
TTTTTTTTTTTTTTTTTTTTTTTTTTTTTTTTTTTTTTTTTTGCATAATACATAATATCAAATTATAAATATATCCTTTTAACTTTATTAGTACATGAGATTCTTTAATTATATAAAAGTTGAATAAAAAAATATTATAATTCTACAACTTACATGCTTGAAACTTAATCACTCCTAAGTGGATTAGTAATTGACTCAGATGCTGTCACTTAATAAAAAAGACATTATAATTATGATTTTTAACTTTGTCAGTGCACAATCAAGTCTTTTAACTATAAAAAAAATTGAACAAAAAATCCTTCAATTCTAATTCCAACGCTTATGTTTTTGAGTGTATACATGCATTTTATCGGGTAGGATTAGAGTGTCTTTTGTTTAGCTTTTATATAGTTAAAAGGCTTTCTTATGCATTGATAAAGTTAAATATCATAGTTATAATTTGATGTCAAGTTAAAGATCATGTTTATCGTATTATGTCCCTTTTTATATAATGAAAACTAGCACCTTTTATCAACCAAAAAATGAAAGATTGATTCTTTTTGTCTTCATAATATATAATTCAAACCACGGGTTATTGTTTAATGGATTTTTCATTTTTTTAACCTTCAGATAAAGATTTTTTATTTAAGGGATGAAAACGTTAACTCGTTATCTGAAATGTCATTCTTTTAAAAAGTTGACATGATCTTGACTCAACTAATTTATTGCTTTGTATATTTAAAATAATTAATACGACTTACATTTACAGATTGTACTAAATAATGTATAAAAATATAAATGTCTATATATAATTATAGAAAAAATATAAACCACAAATAAAAAATATATAATTATCTTGAAAAATATATTATGCTATAAATAATTAAACTTATATTATGCGGTAAAAAATTATAATACTATGTTGTGTACGTATGCGAATGACTGTGCCAAAATTTAAAATGCTAATAGACTGATAAGAATTTTAAAATTTATAAAATTAGAGATAATTATCAATAATTATGCTTAATTAATATATGACAATAAATTGAAAAAAAAATCATAAAATAATGATGATTATCAATAATTTATTAATAATTATAAAAAATGTATAAAAAATTACATTTTGTGTCAATTAACTACCAGGAAGCCTAAATGCGTTAATTTTAAGTTTGGAGGCCAAAATTGAAGGTCAACATTAGTTGTCTACTTTCCTTTCCATGTTAATTATGAAATACCTTTATCTACTCATTTGAAATTGTGACAATTATTTATAGGAAAGTGCACAGATAATATAAAACGGGGAAATATGTATAATATTATTGTCATAACATAAAATAATAAAGAATATCAATAGATTAGTTAAAGAATTACCTAAAATTGGAATGGAATTTGAAGCCTCGAGCAGAATTTTGTTGTGACGGGGAAATAAAGATTAGGAGAATGACAAAAATTGGCTAATAAGCCTTTTTCAAGTTTTCAATTAACAAATTGATCTACTTCTATTTTATAATTTTAAAACAAAATAAATAAATAAATAAATTTAAGGAAGAATTGGACTACAATTACATATTAAAAACTATGGGAAATACTTATAAATATACTTAAAACATTAAACTCTAACACATTTTTTCAATTTCAAATTACTTTTTTCCCTCTCTCTAACTTTTTTCTCTTTCATTCTTACTAAAAAACTCATTGTTTCCTCAATTTTCAATTTCAAATTACTTTTTCCTCCCCTCTCTAACTTTTTTCTCCT
>NW_025889646.1:0-2671 GCF_002878395.1 Capsicum annuum
GGTCATTAAGACCCATATAACTATTCTCATTTCATTAGAAAACTTTTACCACATTCTCACCATATTTAGGCTCAACACACAAATAAAGTTCATATTCATATTTAGAGGCTTCAACCCACTTATTTGTCATTAACTCAACAAAGTCATTCAATTATACAATACATGCCTCAGAATACCTTTACAACATCATTATCAATCATTCATTCTTATTGGGACATTTTTCTAGTTCGAAACATCACTAACATGTGAGTAAAAAATTTACTTAGACATTTTCACAAACACCTTATGTGCACTATATCATCTCCTAAACCCATACTCTTTAGTTTACTTTACATGCACACCAACAAGTTTTAGACATCATAAATAATAAGGCATATGAAAACCTCACTTCAGACATGAAAAATTCTTAAATCAAGTAGGATCATTATAGACTCAACCAAAAAATTATATGGATTCCAAATTAAGCCAATATGTACAAAAGTCATAAACTAGAGCTTAGAAGTCTTAAAAGCAGTAATTCACAAAATCAAATTGCCCTTTACATACAAAACAACTTGCATCATTCAATCATACATAACACCGATAAGAGCATGTTACTTACCTTAACATAAAAAATTTAAATTTACCCTAAAAAAGAAAAAGAATACAGGTTTCAAAGGGCGCCTACATAGAAATAAACTAAAAAGAACAACCATGGGGTGGGAGAAGTGTGCACCAACTAAATTGACCCAACTAAAAATAAAAATCAAAAATATTTTTGAATTTTTTTCCAAATTTAAGCAAAAAATAGAAAAACACTAAGAACTAAGATCCTACAACATCACTTCATCTGAAACATGGTAATTTTGTCACCCCACACTTAAAACTTACTTTCTTCCCAAAGTAAAATCAAAAGTAGAGATTGAAATACTCCTTGAGGCCTCAAGTCCTATCTAGTAGCATCTTTTAAAATTAAGAGGGTCTGAGGACCCAAACTTAGTCTCTACCATGCTCCTTAGCTCAAGTCTCTGGTACTCAGACTTTCCATCAACCTGTGACTTAAACATGAACAAAAACTACATGAAGTAAAACTTCAATAATAAAAATAAAATATAAATACCTTGCATTTCCTCCTAAGAAATGCCTGACTTAGTGTTGTGGCACAACCCAACATCACCACTCTATTCTAGCTTAGGCTGATTGAAATTGAACCAATGCTGCTGATTTTAACATAGGGGAATGCCACACCCTTATCTTATTACCTAGGGTTTATGGCACACTAATATTACACTAATATATTGGAATTTGTATTTTAGGATGATTCCAATGATGTGTCACTATAATACCCTGTATTTCTCAAACTTATTTTAGCTCTTAGTACATGAGTATTCCTACCTAAATTTTTTAAAATACTCAGTATTTTTAAGTTTAATGCTTACCAATGTGTAGGTAATTCAGTTAGCTATCCAGTGATATAAAATTTTCCCATATTCGATACTCAGGTGAGAAGTTATGGCCATTTTTGTAAAGCAGTGTACCAACTAAAACTTCAGCGCGTCGCTGAGACCAGCCAAATGGTGATCGTCCTTTTCCAGTAAGCCAACACAATACCACTATCGTGCCACTATCCAAATTCCTAATTGTCATTTTTCTAATCATCCATCACGATCATGGCGCGTCACGCCTAGAGGTAAATTCACATGCACTGAGATAGCGTGATGGCGCTGCGTCGCTCCAGCATGAAAAATCTGGATTTTTATATCTCGTGATTTTAATTTAGAGGTTGTTTGGTCAATTCTAAAAATCACTAATCAGCCTAAACATGGGATTAAATCCCTAAATAGCCTACTATCTCATTATTCGCTCACTTCTCTCAAGAAATAAATCATTCTCTCTTAATTGGCAAAACCCTAGTTCAAGAATTCAAGAACAAGCTCAAGAATTTCTTCAAGAATCTTCAAGAATTAACATTTAAAGGTATGTTAGGTGTTCATCTATGGTTTGCTTTCACCCATAGAGTCCAATAATCCACTTTTAAAACCACGAGATTGTTGATTTATGAATTACATGCTTGAAATTGGATTGTATTCATGTTCATGAAATCAATTGATTTTCAATCCATGATTAATTGTGGTTTTATATGAAATTGAAATATAATGTATATTGAATTATGCAATTTCCAAGTTATAATCCTTATATTTGCAAGTTTGGACATTGTAGTTGAAATGTTTATATGATATCCTTGATTATGTGCATTAGGTTGTGCTCCCCAAGTGTTTGATAGATTGTCCATGTGAATTAAATAGTGAAATCATGACATACTAGTATATGTACAAGCTTATGCTCTACATGTGTTTGATAAAAGTCTCTATGAATGAATTATTGACAAATGTACATTGTTATGTTTCTCAAGATCATGCTATGCTCTACTTTTTATACTATCAAGTCCTGAGGGTTTTTAATACCCAAAAAATTTAGTTTACCTAGAGCTAAAGTAGTTACAAAATAGTATCAATTATATCACGATCAGTAGAACTCAGTTAGTTATAGAACTCGTCAGCGACAAAACTCAGTAAAACTCAGTATGAGTCAATCTAGTTTAGTATAATCAGTTCAGGGTCTTTTCAATTGGGAGTAGGATTCAACACCGAGTAAACCCAAGGATGGGGGCTCACCTTCCAGTAGAGGGTAT
>NW_025889647.1:0-3089 GCF_002878395.1 Capsicum annuum
AATGGCAAAGTCGTTATTAAGTTCAAATGCATGGGCAAATAATAAATATCAATAAAATATCTATGGCGCTTATGATGATTCTGGAAACCTCTCTTTCCCCTTCAAACTGATCTCTAATTCCTTCAATTCTAATTACTTTTCAATGTCGCCTAAGGAAGAGAAGCTTCCAGTCAACGTCGTCGAACTCAAATGTAATAACGGCGACGACGACCAAGGATAGTTTTATAATTTTACATAATAATTCGGCGATAGTGATGGTTTATTGATTCTGAGGTATCCTACATCTGTGACTCTTGAATCATCATCTTCCTCATACTTATTACGTACAAACAACAAATATGCTATTTCACTTTTCTCCATAGATCTAGAAGAATCAGTTTTTATTTTCTCTTTTCAACAATGGAGAAACTCCCTCACAAGTACATTAGAAATACTCTCTCACAAGTAAGGATCTTTGTATAGTTATTGGGTAAGTTTCATTTTTGATGTTTTCTCTTTGCCCCACCGCCTCTTCAATTGTTCTTTGTAAACACAAGTGGGTGAGGTGGATGTTGCTGTGTGTTTTGGTATTCTTAAGGAGTTGAGATATGTTTACGCTTCATCTTAGTCCTAATTTTCTGATTCTTGTTTCTTTTCTAGATTTGGTGGGTACATAATTAATGATTTTATAATTTCTTTTGGGACATGCACTTGCTGATCTATCTAATGATTTTTTGATGGGATAGTTTTGTCGTTGTTGCCACAATATCGCATTGCCATGGTTTAGTATTGATATTTTTCTGTGACCCTTTGCCCTCTATGTGTTTGACAAAATTCCTACAAGCTCTTATGTATAGGTTTCCGAACTTCCTTACTGAAAATGCATGTTGTTTGACCTTGAATGATGTGTTGTTCGTGGACAATAGTGACCCCTGGAATCCACACCTTGCAACACTGGGAAAAGTGACAAAAATGCTTTATGAAATTCATAAGTTCTGAAAACTGAGGGCATATTTTATCTCTATCACGTTTTGTAATGCCCCGAGTCTACACCTCGAACGTCACATGGTGGTTACGATCTCGAAGGACCACAAGCTAACCATGACTAATATCTGATGTGAGCACTGAGTAACAATACTGTAATAAATGCAGAAAAATAGGCTGAAATGTCACAAGGTTCACAATTGAACATCAAATACTGATAATGAAAAATTGAAATCTGAACGTCTGTTTGAAATAATCTAGTCTGATAAACCTCTAACTGAACTGTCTGAAAGTGGAGTTGATGGGACAATTCTCCAACTAACTCTAACTACTGAAAAACGTACTGAAATAACAGCTTTATCCTCGAACTATGAGGACTCAACACTAAACCTATTACTGATGATCTGGGCTGCTAGATATAGTCAGGAGCCCGTACATCTGAACCTATGATATAAGACATCATAGCACAAAAGAAAGGTATGCGTCAGTACTTTAAATATACCGGTATGCTAAGTGAGGTAGACTGGTATGCATGGGTTCAAATACATGAACAATAACTGACTGAGTGACATGAATAAAACTAAGATTATATGTATATCTGACACTACTGTAAATACTGAATATGCAATGATATGCCCATAACTATGCATGTTGTAACTGAGATTCGTGTTAGCACTGGTTGCTGAATTCTGATAATTGAATGACTGATATCTGAGTTTACTGATAATTGAATTATTGTTAACTAAGAGACTGTTTCTGACAGTCCTGATTCTATAGAATTGAACTGAGTTCTATACTGAGCTGGGTGACTGTATCTGACAGTCCTGGTTCTGTAGAACGGAATTGAGTTCTATACTGAGACTGAAATTAAAACTGTGGGAGGTAATCATCTAACCGACATGCCTCTCTCTGAACTGATTGGGGTCCAACCTGTAACCCCAGCTGGAAGGGTATTAGTACCTTGCCACGGGTAAAGACAAGTGCTGAGTCACTCTCATCTGGCAGGTGCTCTGAACAAGAATGGTGGTACCCTCAATTGGTAGGTAGATCACCTCATCAACCTTCAACTGGCAGGTTAATGTTTCGACCTACGGTGGCTACATAGTTCTGGAATGCAAGGACTACTTCTAAGGATCACAGCCTCTACTGGCAGGTGAGTCCCCATCCTTGGGTTCACTTGGTGCTGAATCCTACTCCCAGCTGAATAAACGCTAGACTGATTTCTAAACTGTACTAGGCTGGACTAAACTGTTACTGATCGTGTTGTTTAACTGAATTGAACTGATTTTATTGGGTCCCGCTAACTGACGGAATACTACTGAGTTCTGTTAACTGGTCAGTTCACTGAGTTCTGAACTAAACACTGAAATGAGACTGTGACTGATTACTAAGTACTACTATTTGTGACACTACTGAGGCTGTTCTGTAACTACTGTAACTCTAGGTAAGAAGCTAGATTTTTGGGTATTGAATACCCCCAGAACTCGATAACATGAAAAGTAAAGCATAGCATAAACATGTAAAGCACAACAATGTTCACTTGCTCACAACTCATTCATAGAGGCATTTTATCAAACACTTGTTAGATATAAGCTTGCACATATTCTAGCATGTCATGATTTTCACATTTAATTCACATGATACTACACACATGATAAATAATTTCACATGAAACTTGAAATAAACCATAGATTAGAACACAATTATCATCATAATCATGAATACACTGAAATCCCACATGAAATTCATGAAATCAATTAACTTATAGTTTAAAAGAGTTTCTTGAACTCCAAGGGTGGAAGAAAACCCCTTGGATGAATACTTCACATACCTTGGTGCTTCAATTCGTGAAGATTGATGGTGAATTTCTTGAATCTTGATCTTGACTTTGATGGGTTAGGGTTTGTGTCTTGAGAGAATTTGAGAGTGAGTGAGTGTATTTGCTTAGTGAGGGCTGAATTTCATATTTTTGGGGATGATTAAGGGTGGGAAAATGACCCATATACCCTTCTAAGCGCAAAATTTTAATGACTGAAAGCGTGCCCAGTGATGACAGGTTGACGCACCGCGTCGATGGCATCAACGCAATGACCAACGGGCCGTGTCGAGTTCGCGTTGGTTCATTG
>NW_025889648.1:0-1674 GCF_002878395.1 Capsicum annuum
AAACCCCACAACACCACAAAAAAATTCACATTTAACCATATTTTATGAACAATGTAAATGAAACCACTGCTTAAACTATTCAAAGAAAAGCTCAACCACTTTAGCCAAATCAAATGCAGTCAAAAATAAACTGTTTTGACATTAGAACCCGCAACGAATTCTCACTTTATTTATTTATCAATAGCACCAACAATAAACATCATTAAATTCTTCTTTGCTAAATGAGAAATTACTGAGTATCATAATGAAAGCGTTCAACTAGAGCAAAATGGATACAAAGGATTCAAATAGCCGACCTCACCCAGTTGAGGAAGCAGGAATTTCCCTGAGGAGTTCAAAATATGAAGAAGTAAACACATAAAGCCGAAGGGGGTTCAACATCTGCTAGATATACATACAAAATAATTTTAACCATATATAAATAGTATAACTTTCCGTTGATAAACCCCCTTGGCCCTACCCAGCTCTGCCAAGGCAGAGCCAAGCGACGAGAAGGGATTGACGAAAAAGTACACTGTATATACAAGGTTAAACTTATTCCTATAGTACATATAGTAGAACCCATGTTGTGGGAATACGTTGGGTATGTTGTTGTTATTGTAGTTGTAGTATGTATAGTAGATGTTAAAAAAACCCTTGGCGTCTTCAAGTGTTTACCTTTTTATATTTTGAACCCTAGGTGATTCCCATCTGTCCTAGCCTATCTGTCCTAGCCTTGGTGGACAGAGTGACCTGGTATTTGTTCATGCTGGGAGGTGGGAGATGGAAGGTATCCCATGGATTTAGTCGAGATGCACCAAAGCTCACCCAGAAACCACGGGTATTAAAAAAAAAATCCGACTCCGCCAATGAGCTTCACCCCTGACCTCAACTAATTCTGTATTGAAACATAGTTCTTGGTTGCAGTAATTAATAAGTTTTCCCTTATTAGATAGTATTCTCACATAGCTATGCCGTTAATAAGAAGCAGAGTAACTAAAGCGGCCGCAACTTTTTAACTCAGACATTTCATCAAACACGTTGTAGGCACATCGAGAAAATAGAAACATTAAGAAAATGAAAACATTCCTACATTTCCCAATCAAAAGATCATAGTGCAATAGTATTATCTGTCTCTTGTTGAAATTTGAGCATAAGATAGTGTGCACAGAAGTTGGCCCGAACAGCACAATTAAACTAATAAAAAGAGAACTCAGCCACAAAAAAAATCACCTGGAAGGTTCTTGGGAGTGAAATCAATAGCGCTTGACATTTTAGGAACTTGAGAAAACATAGGAAAGAGTTTTCAGTGTCAATCAATATTTTGCATTTTGGAAGTTCGACGCTGTACGAGCTTCTTGTTGCCGTTTTATATGTCCTGCACACTGATAAGGGGGTTTTATTTTTTTGATATATTGACCATTTCGTGGGGTCAGAAAAGAAAAGTGTGAAATTTCAAAATCTAGTCAATTGCGCCCCGTTTTGGGTTTGAAATGTATTACTTTACCCACTCATAGTTTTGGCTTCTTACAATTTTAGGTCTCTTCATTTATTTCTTTTTTTTTTTTTTGGGGGGGGGGGGGGGGAGGGTGTTCTTCTTTAAAGGTGTAAAATTAATTTTGTAATATTCATCCATCATTGATTTTGTAATACATTAAGGAGTTATGTGGTAGGATATATTAGAAAATTGAATAT
>NW_025889649.1:0-2682 GCF_002878395.1 Capsicum annuum
AAGAGGTTCGGAAAGAAGGGAAAGCTCAGTCCCCAATATGTTGGTCCCTTCAAGATTCTCAGTCGCTTTGGCAAGGTAACTTATAAGATCGAATTGCCTTCAGATCTAGCTTTAGTTCATCCAGTTTTCCATGTCTCCTTGCTCAATAAGTGCATAGGTGACCCAGCAGTTGTAGTACCTATTAAGAGCATAGATGTTCAGAACAACCTATCTTATGAAGAGATTCTAGTCGAAATCCTATACTATCAGACTCGTAGATTGAGGAACAAAGAAGTCCCTCTAGTTAAGGTTCTTTGGCAAAATCAGTCCATCAAGGGAGCTACTTAGGAAAAAGAAGAATACATGCATAGAAATAATCCTCACCTCTTCTCCGCCAACTCATATTAAGCTCAAGGTAACAATTCTCCTTAAGGTTACTGAGTTTCATGTTTAGTGTTCATCACAAACTTGGTACCAAGTACCATTGCATATTTAGTCATGCATTCATGTATCAGCTCAGTTATATAATTATGCATTATACATGCATTCTTATTACGAGAAACTTAGTTCATTAGAACATCAGTCATGCATTCATGAATCAGTTACACATGCATCAGATATGTATGTTCAATATGATATATTCAGTTATCAGTCATGAAATCATGTTCCAGTCAGTCATGTTTAGTATGTACATTAGTTTATATTCTTTCCCCCTCACTCAGACTCATTCGAGGATGAATGTTCTCAAGGAGGAGATATTGTAATACCCCGTACTTTTTCCTAACTTGAAATTGTCCCCAGAATGTTAGAAGCTTTCTTTGAAAGATGAATACACCTTTTTACATGCGGTATTTTTAATATTTCACTTTTTTTTTCAAGTGAAAAATTGAATAAGCTTTCCATCGATACCAATTTCATCAAAATCTAACATCGGAAGAAAAAGTTATGGCCGAAATACAGAAGGCAGTAAAACCGCCCAGGTGCGATGGTGAGGCTGACGGACCATTGGAATAGCAATGGAACGTTGCCAAAGACCATTGTAGCGAGGCAGTATAACTACCTTCTTCCCTGGATCGACGGCCTAGTTTGATGGACCATCATACTAGCGACGGACCATCGCTTAGGCCGTCGTAAGGTAAAAAGTGAGGCTCTATTCTGCTTAGAAGCAATAGTCAGGACCAATGGACCGTCGACCCAGTGACGGACCATCGCACCCCACCATATCACCAAGATAGTAAGTCCCAGTTCTAGTCCCAGTTTGACGGGGAGTTCGACGGACCGTCAACCCAGCAACGGGCCATCGCACCCCACCGTCGCATGTCCCGCTCAGTATTTTAAAGTTATTTTTAAAGGGGTATTTTGATCTTTTGCCACCCATTTATATACCCAGTTATATCCGACCTCATCTTATTTGTTCATTATTCTTTCACAACAATAAAATTAGGGTTTTCTCTCTAAGATTAATCCCAAAGAACAAAATCCAAATCTTTTCCAAGAACTAAGAGATTTAAATCCTTCAAGTTCATGAACTTCAAGAAACACATTACCAGGTATGCATAGTGTTCATTCATGGACTCCTTTCGTCCAAGAAGCCTAAGAATCTCTTTTCAAAGTTCAATTGTATGGATTTCTTTATGAATTTTATGTTGGGTTGCTTTTGTTCATGTTGATAATGACCAATTGAATTCTAATCTATGTTGGGTGATCAATTTTATGTGGAATTGATTAGTATAAAGGTAGATTCATATGGACCTATGATTAAACCCTTTGATGATGAAATTTGAGTTGAATCATGATGTTTATTTATTAGATAATGTTGTCTACACATACTATGCCTACCATGTGCTTGATTAAATGCCTATGTGAAGGAAAAAAATGCCCAACTAGTATGAACTTGTGAAATCCCCATTTATGTACAAGCTTATGTATATCACATGTTTGATGAATTGCCCCAATAAATGAATTATGGATTGCGATGTTGGTCATGTATTCAAGAAAGTCATGCTTTGTCAGTTTCTCTCCATCGAGTCCTAGGGGTACTTGTACCCAATAATTTAGCTGTATGCCTAGATCTAGTGTCATGTTTTCACGATATCCTCAGTGAAGCCATGATCCATAGAACTTATTCATTCATGTGACTCAGGAAAGCTAAAATATTCAGTAGCCTCAGTAATCTCACAAACTCAGCCAGTTGTCAGATGTGAGTTATATTCCATCAGTTAGTGAAATTTAGTAAACTTAGTCCATGTTTAGATCAATTAATCATGTTCAATTTCTATTCATATAGCAGTAAAAATTAACACCTAGTAAACCCAAGGATGGGAACTCACCTGCTAGTAGAGGGTGCGATTCTTAGAAGCAATCCTTGCATTCCAAAACTACGTAGCCATCGTAGGTTGAGACATCATACCTGCTAGTTGAGGGTAGATGAGGTGGCTTAACCTGCTAGTTGAGGGTTCCCACCATTCTCATTAGAGTAACCTGCTAGTCGAGGTTCACTCACATGTTGTCCTTACCAGTGGCGCGATATTGACACCCTTCCAATTAGGGCACAGATTGGACCCCAATTCTGCTATAATGCGTCATTTGAGGCATGTCGGTTAGATGTCTACTTCCCACAGTTTCACATTACAGAATCTGGACTGTTAGATACAGTCAATTTGTCTCAGTAATAGAACTTAGATAGTTCTATAGAATTCAGGA
>NW_025889650.1:0-2073 GCF_002878395.1 Capsicum annuum
CATCCCGGTGCACTAAAGCTACCGCTAGGCGCGGTATCTGGGAAAGAACCTCAACACAAGGGAGTATTGTGCGCAGTCTTACCTTGCATTTCCGCCAGAGGTTGTTTCCAAGGCAAGTTTATGTACTGATACAAATATAAAATTTAGTTCAGCTATGACCCTGCCTCTATTGACTACGGGTAATGTTAGAAATCGGGAAGAAATAAAGAAAATTATAAGCAGAAAGAAAATAAAAACACACAAATTTACGTGAAAACCATTGCGGAAAAAACAGGTTTCACTATAAAAGGAGAGAAGTACAATGTGGAGCGACGTAATTTCTGAATAACCAAAATCGACCCACTAATTGCACTTATATAATATGTGCATACAAATAAGTCCTAAGCCCCAAAAATATAAAGATCGGCCTGATCCTGAAGCCCACCACTGACCTCGTTGAAAATCACATACATGGGTCACACTGCAAAACTTTCTGGACCGGATCAACAAAATTCGGGTCACAACTCTAACAATTTTCAAGCCAACATTGTAACGACGATAACATAATGAGCCAAACTTCTAGCAAGGGGCAAAGTTCGACCTTCCTATTTTGTTATTAATTACTTACATAATACTCGTTCGTTTAAAAAAACAATCTATTTTGATTTATCACGGAGTTTAACAAAATAAAAAAGACTTCTAAATTTTGTGATTTTAAATTAAAGTTATGTCAAATGTACTTATAGTCTTAAACATATCATGTGGAAAGTTAGAATAGTGTTGCTAAAAAAATGGCCATTCTTTTTTAAACAAACTAAAAAAAATCAAATTAATTTTTTTGAAATGGAGGGAATACTTTTTAAGATGTTATATGTCCCACCGAATAAAAAAATAAAATATTTTTTGTTTTGCAAATAAAAGAAAGCCTTGAGTCATGGCATTACTCCAGACAAAAAGTTTGCCTTTTTTAAGAAAAAAATTACTTCACTATTTGGCTCTTAAGTTGGAGATTTATTATTACTTTATTGATTAGTCCACAATGTATTAGTTGCAGACAGCTAATATAAATAAAAAAATTGTGATTGATACAGCAAATTGACCAAGGTCTCTTTTTAATAAATCAATGAGGTATATTTTTACCTAATTTCATAATTGAGATTTGGGGAGTTATTACGTGCCTAATTTTTATTCTACATATATCTTATGTGGTGTTTTACGCGACTAATTCTTGTCCTACATAGCGTTGTATGTGTATTAAGTCACATAGGATGTGTGTGTCTACTTGTTCAATTTTATACAAGTTTAAGTGTCGACTTGCATATGCACCCAAAATTGGAGGTCATAAATGTGATTTGGTGTCAAGTTAAAAGGGCAATGTTTATGTATTATACCAATCAAATTAGTTCATTACTGAAAGTTCATTTCGGAATATAGCTAGAAGAATTGAAGTTCAAGGATTTCATCATAGTTTTTACTGTTTGTACTTTAAATTTTACCGTTACAATACTATGTTTTAGCATTATTTTCTGGCTTTCAAGAAGATGTAATTTTTCTATATTTTAAATAAGGGTGCGACTATTTTTTGACTGCTTTGAACTGTTTATCTTTAGCAAAAGGTCTATCGCAAACGTCATCTCTACCTATGAAATAGCGGTACGGTTTGCTTACACTCTACATTTTTTTTTTCAAAGTGCACCTTTTTTACAGAGACACAGGACCATTTATGTTCAACATTATATTACAGGGACCTAAGTGAACCTACTATGTAAAGTTAAGGGCCTGTTTGAGCTGATAAATTCTGCAGATATCATTTCTCAGCCACTCACATTTTATTTGGTTAGGTACGCTATCTTTTTTTCTTTATACATTTGTTTATTGTTATTCATAATATTGTCATTTCTTCTATCCTTTTCTCAAAAATCTCTTGCAGTGATACTGAAGCTGTATGATCTGCCGTTGAAAGATTAGTTTCACTTAATTACTCTCTCATTTTATTAAAGTTTTAGAGCAAAAACAACACTTGTAGTAGCTTATTTAGTTTATGCGCGTCTTTGTTGTTAATCAACAAATGATACAGAATCCATGGCAGAAACA
>NW_025889651.1:0-1012 GCF_002878395.1 Capsicum annuum
AGTGCCTCAAGTAGCACTCGAGTAACCCATTTACTCGCTCCGTTTGTCCGTCGATTTGGGGATGGAAACTGGTTGAAAAGTGCAGTTCTGACCCCAACAAACTGAATAGCTCCTTTCAAAAGGCTCTAGTGAATCGCGGGTCTCGATCACTAATGATGTGCCTGGGCACGCCCCAAAGTTTAACTACGTCTTTGAGAAACAATCGGGCTGCCACCTTGGCTTTGCAATTCGACGTGGCAGCTGAGAATGTTGCATATTTGGAGAAGAGATCAACGACAACCATGATTGTTCCGCAACCCTCCGAGTTAGGCAAACATGTGATAAAATCCATGGTGACACTGTCCCATGGTTTCTCTGTGGTGGGCAGCGGCTCAAGTAATCCACCGGGCGCCTTGTGTTCCACCTTGTCTTGTTGGCAAACAAGGCAAGTGCGAACGTATACCTCAATGTCGTCTCTCATGCGAGGCCAATAATAAACTGCTTCTAACAAAGCCATGGTGCGTTTCTGTTCCGGATGACCAGCCCATGTCGTGTCATGGCCCTCCTTGATCAACAAGCGCCTAAGGTTTTTCCATCTAGGCACATACACTCGCCTTCCGGTGGTGTACAACAGTCCGTCCTCTTCCCAAAACTTTTGGGTCTTGCCTTTGCATGCCAAATCGAGAAGTTGCTTGGCAACGGGATTATGTTCCATCCCTTCCTTGATGGTATCCAGCACACCACAGCTGGTTGTGCTCAACAGTGCTGCCAAAACAACCTTGCGGCTTAATGCATCGACCACAATGTTTGCCTTTCCCGATTTATACTCCAATGAGTAATCAAACTCCGCCAAGAAGTCTTGCCATCGAGCCTGCTTTGGAAATAGTTTCTTTTGTGATTGGAAGTAGCTGGTCACTACATTATCTGTCTTGACGATGAAATGAGCTCCCAACAAATAATGACGCCATGTTCTTAGGCAATGGACAATGGCCGTCATCTCCTTTTCATGGACTGTGTAGCGCCGCTCCGCATC
>NW_025889652.1:0-2428 GCF_002878395.1 Capsicum annuum
ATGGTCTATTGAAAACAACCTCTCGACCTTCTCAAGGTAGGGGTAAGACCTGTGTTTGTTTAGCCGTTGATCTATTGGAAACAACCTCTCATCCTTCTCAAGGTAGGGGTAAGGTCTGTGTGTTTGTTTAGCTGATGGTCTATTGGAAACAACCTCTCGATCTTCTCAAGGTAGGGGTAAGGTCTGTGTATTTGTTTAGCCGATGGTCTATTGGAAAAAACCTTTCGATCTTCAAAAGGTAGGGGTAAGGTCTATGTGCTTGTTTTAGCCGATGGTCTATTGGAAAAAACCTCTTGACCTTCTCAAGGTAGGGGTAAGGTCTATAGGCCTGTTGCTTTTAACAAGTCTATTTGTTGATTCTATTAAATCTGTACTGATGAAGCTTGTTCGTCTTCATAGCCATGAATTTTCATTTTTGACGATGAAAGTCTGAATCTGAATGGTTCAGACTTTAGCCTATTAAGTGCATGGGTTTGATATTGTCTGATTTGGTCAGATTTAAAAAAGAGTTTATGGAAAACACTTCCAGGTAGTTTGTTCTCTTCAGCTGATTTTCAGTGTTCAAAATCATGAATGTGCATTGGTCGGTTCAGTTCGATTTTGTGTATTATCAATTTGATTTATCGCTTTTTGATTTGTAAATATGCTAAATCGATAATTAAATTAATAAGATATTTTTTATCAATTTTTGGTTCTTTTAACGCTTTGATTTCAATTTTATCGATAGATCTCCGGTTTAGGACAGCTAACAGTATAACAAACAACATTATAACAAACAGCAGCAACAACATACCTAGTGTATTACCACATAGTGGAATCTAAAGAAGATAAAGTGTACGCAATTCATACCACTACCTTAAATGAAGTAGATAGGTTGTTTCCGATAGATCTTCTAGCAAAAACATTTAAACAAATATCATAACTAATTCTGACTGGTGAAACTGAAATTTGCACAATTAGTACTCTTTAACAAAAGTGAACTACTAAACCCAAGTCTCTTTTGGGCCAAATCAAATTGAAGCAAATTATCCTCAATCATAAGCCCACCAAATACAATACTCGTCCTGGGCTCAAGCCCACCATCCACAAAGCCCAAACACCAAACATCTTTAACCCGAACCATTAAATTCGACCCGAATATCCTCCAATAAATACCCGGTTTATCCAATACCAAATCAATAATCGGAACCGCCGGTCCAACGCGCGTGTTTACAATCGCCTTCACCGGAAAACACACATTAAACGGCTTCACCGGATTCTCCGTCGCCGTCAAATTCATCGACTTTGATTCTGCTACAAACTTCTCCGTCACCGCCTTCAACACCGCCGTATGAACCACCGTATACGGCGTCGACGTACTTATCTTCGTCCCGCCAAATCCACTTTCGTTAATCTTCAACAGCGTTTCATTCAACTTCACGGATTTGTTGTTCACTTTGATCGCACTTACTCCGATGAAGTACTCGCTTGACGGAAGCCAGTAGATGGGAACAGTTCCGCGAGACGGATTGAGAATCAACGGAGTGTAAATCAGTAATTTCGAAGCATCAATTCCCGGCGAGAAGTAGTAAGGTCCGGCGGTGTTGAAAAATGCGACGCCGTTGCCGGATGTTCCGGCGGTGGAGCTTGGTAAGCAAACGGCGAATATCGCCGGAGAAGAAGAAGAAGTTTTGCTGAGCTGAAAAGGTAATGAATAGTTGAATCTTCCTAATGCGGCTACTCCGGTGACTCCGTTAGGTAGTCCCCGGAGTAATTTCGTGTTGCCACACGAAAAAACGTAGTCTTTGATTGGCCGGAGTCCGTTCGGATTCCGGCCGTCGGTCGTGGATACTGCGAGCCTGCATGCATGGAATGGAATATTTACGTCAAATCAATAAATATGGAAACGTATGACTTATACATATTTAATACATAATACATGATCCATATACGTGACACTGTAACTTGATCTCAGCTGTACGCCTCCGACTTTGAGCGTGCACAAGCAAATACTTAAATTTGTATAAAGTTAAACGCGCAAACACACACATTCTACATGGCACAGTACAAATCAGTTCGGGTGCATTGCATGTGAATTGCCACGTAGGATGCTATGTATTAATCGGGTGTCTACTCATTCAACTTTATACAAGTTTAAGTGTCTACTTATGCACGTCGGAGGACATAGATATCGGCTGAGACCAAGTTATAGGTCACGTTATATGACTAGCCGGAGGCCGTTCGAATTTCAGCCGACAATCGTGGATTGATATTGAGAGGCTGCATCGAATGTTTACATCAAATCTATAAATACACAAACGGATGAGTTATGTATCTTTGACATCTAACTTGGCCTCAACCAACATCTATGCCTTCCAACTTCGAGTGTGCACAAGCAGACAGTTAAACTCGTATAAAGTTGAACGCGTAGACACACACATCCTACGTG
>NW_025889653.1:0-2767 GCF_002878395.1 Capsicum annuum
TATATATATATATATATATATATATATATATATATATATATATACTGATATTTGGTATCTGAATCTCATTTAACTATTATAAACAAAAATATGAAAAAAAAAAGAATCTAATAGTCAAAGAAACCATTTGTAACTACCTAAAAATTTGATGAAGTATGTGAAATTTGTGATTTTGTATGATTTGACTATTTTGCCCCCCTCCATAGTTGCATTATGGTATTTATGGGGTGTGATAGTGAATGACATGATTTTCGATGTATTTTGGTACCATTGATGAGATATTGTGGTTTTTGATAGCTTTGAAAGCCTTATTTTAACTTATGGGGATATCTTTTGATCCATGCGATAGATGGTTGAACGGACTACGCTAGAAGCTTCGAAATATCAATTTTAGGCTAGGTAGATCTTTGATTCAGGTCCCGGTACACCCGAGCTCATTTCGACCTATTGATCGGAAAGATGAAAAATTAAAAATATGGGTGTGGGACCCACATTTGGTAGAAATGACATCGGATGAAAAATATGACTCCGTCAGTAGATCCAGAATATCTATTTTAGGGTGTTAGCATATTTGGTGTGATTTTACGGCTTTTAAATCTTATTTCGACCATCGGTTTGAAAAATTGCGATTTCAGGTTTCGGGGGGACAACTTTGTGAAAATGATGTTTTTTTGAAAATCTGACTACGTCAACACATCTAGAACATCGAATTTAGTGTGGTGGCATAATTTATTTGTATATATCGGACTTCAAACGAATCCCGGACACCCCATCGAAGTGTGGGTTAAACTTTATAAGAAAAAAAAACTATTGTTATAGCAGATTTCCTACTATATATAGCAGATTTCTCCCCTTTTTGGCCTATTTTGCTCATTTTTTATTTTATCTCTTGAGAGTTAAACCCTAAAATAGTGTATGAGCTTAAAAGTAAAGTTTGTGGGAGCTTGGAAAGCTAGATTAACATCTATTTCTTGGTTTTATTACGGATTGAAGGTAAGAATTCACCCATTTTCTAAGTAATTTCTTTATTAATTTTTCAAAACCCCTAAAATTTTAGGACTTGATTTTAAACCTCAATTTCACTTCTTTTTACTTGAATAACGTTTTTATTTGATAATTACTAGTTTTTCATCTATTTAACCTTCAAAACAACTTTTATTCTTGATTTTAACCCGAATTTCAAAGATTTTACCCGGTAAAGCTCAAAAATAATTTTTCTTTGGTTTGAACCTCGTTTTTACTCGAATTAACTTGGGTTTTCATCTGTAGATTCCTGAAAATATGGGTAACATATTTTTAAAGTAAAGTTCTGATTTTTCCTTTCTTTTTCAAAAATCCATTTTGGAGGTCAGTTTTGACTCCGAACCAAAAGTAGTCAATATAGGTGTCGCTGGTTTTGTTTTGACGTGTAGATTCTATATTTGATATTTTTAGAGAAGTTCAGGATCGTTCATGGAAATTAAGGTTGTGGGTTCGAAGTGTAGCGGACCGGTTTTGACTTTTGAGGTAGGTTATGACTTAACTCTTTCAGACTAGATTGGGTAGTAAATGATGATACAAATGCATGTTAAGGGTGAAAACTAATCATGAAAAATGGCTATATATGTGGTGTGCCCATGTGGGGGCCTATATGTGATGTAATTGTCGACATTGAGATATTAAGTGATGTGTGTGACTGTGTGGAGTACTATGTGATGTTGATAGCCCTAAATACATATGAATAATTGTATTATGTTGTTAAAATGCCTAATATGGTACCATTAGTGTATTGTGACATATTTATACTTATTGGTATGTGAAACATGTGAAAATTCATGGACGAAACGGAAATAATAATTGGATATTAACTCACATGGTTGTGAAAATATATCATTGTGGTTGGTTATGGAAATATATCATGTGGTTGGTTGTGAAAATACTCATTGTGATTGGTTGTGAACGCTACATCCTCATATCATACTCATTTATGAAACATTGGTACCACCGTGGCAACACTTGAGTAACACTAACAACACCTTTTTAAAATCATCCCCGAGGGATGTGCCGGGGAAGAGATGTTATAACACCTTATAAAACCCTTTATGAGGGATGTACTAAAAAGGAAATATGAGATATGTGGATTATATACGGGTTGACGAACCCTCCATGGGTCCTATGTCGGGAAGCTTTAGCTCTGTAGGTCTATACGAAGATTGTTCGATGATCTCAGAGGTTGTGCGATGACCCCGTGCATTATTATCATTAACATCATCATCATCATCATCATTATATACATTGCACTTATGTTTATGCTGTGTTGTATTGCCATATTGACATGTTATTTATGTATTTATCTTTCCTTCTTTTACTTGTATTTGATGATCTTGTATCTACATATTCTCCCTTGTTCTATTTATATGTGACATAATGTATACTTATGTTCTATATCTTGGTGTGTTGTTGTAATATATGTGATATATTAAAACTCTTAGTGCAAGTGATGTGGGCTACTATTATGGGACATTTTCTGATTGTAGGTGACACGCCTTTATTTACTATTTTGCTTGGTCGGCCTCTGATACCTACTGAGTACAGTGGATCATACTCATGCCTACTGTGCCCTTTCGATACAGGTCCTTATCGAGTGTGCCTCAGCTTGGTTAACTCGGATGATTGTTGGAGCTTTCAAGATAGCGGTTGGGTATTTATGCGTCTAGAATTCACCTCTATCTTTCTATAGTAGTTATGTCCTTATTAGTATCCGGAGATATATATTATTCCCTTATGG
>NW_025889654.1:0-1002 GCF_002878395.1 Capsicum annuum
CTAGTTTTAGTGGTATAACCGTTGATTGAGGGATGGGTTGCCCTATTATAGTGATAGACTATTGTGGTAGCAATATTTGTAGATTGTATGGTAGTCTGTGAAGGAAGTGACTGGCTATGATTGTTATTTATTTAAAATAGGGAAGGAGTTCAGAGTGGATAGTTATGGTGGTTGTAAAAATCAATTATAAGTGATAAATAGAAAGAGGTAGGTTAGTCATAAGTTATGGATAGAGACTCATTGGTGTTTATGAGATTTTTTAAAAAGTAGTCTAAATGTATGCATAGGTAAGTCGATTTAATGTGAGAAAGTAGAATATGTTGATAAGCTCATAATGATTTATATTATAAGATTAAGATTGACTATCCTTATTATGTGACTTTACCCCCCTTGATTATCTTTTCTCTAGTAGTTGTAAACTAGTACTACTTGTGAGAAGGTATGTAGTAGATTTTGAGGTGTAGTAGTAATGCCATGGAGGGGATGTGATTGTAGGTAGTAGCCAAGTGAAATAAGGTATTTGGGTTGACTTTCCCAATTTAATAGACTAGTATATTATGTGGCATGCTTCATCAGTGATACATGATTGATGCTAGACTATAGGCTTGAATTTTAGATGTGGAGTGTGGCGCTAACAATAGTAGCTTTAGATTAATGATGCATGTTTTATGGGAATGAATTAGTAGGCTTGATGTGAGGTGTGAAGTAGCCTAGGTTGACAACTTGTGGAAAATATGAGTGATTAATTGTGATATATATACATGAGGAGTAGTGTTAAAATGATGAATTATGGTTGAGTCATTAAGTGGATAAGTGCATAAGTACATAAGGATAAGTTGAACCCCCAGGTAGTATGTTGTTAGATAAGGTTTTACGTGTATAAGTTGCATATATACCTACCTTAGTTCTTGAATTTTGTGATATGGAGAATTCTGGGGAGCTACGGTGTGGTGCTCTTTAGAGTTGAATTAAGGAAATACAGGTAGACAATATGTGTAGACA
>NW_025889655.1:0-2284 GCF_002878395.1 Capsicum annuum
GAATGTAGTAGGCAAATGCTAAGTCGGGTAGGCAAATTTTTAGGAATAGTGTTTGGTTGAATGGTTTTATTTTCTTGCACTAATAAATGTATTTATTTGGCCGGGGAATGCCTCAAGGGATTTGTACTTATTCACCGGGGAATGCCCCAACGTATTATGTACTCAGAGGATGTTCGCGACGAAGGCCCGAGATATCGGGTAAAACATTGGAGATTAGTCTAGGATTAATTTAGAATAGGATTTTCATTTCTGTATTTTTCTATTTTTGGGACTGTATAACTCGGACTAGACATTATTTTGGTTTTGAACTTGGTTTAATTTGTTTGTTGCTTGTCTTATGTGTATTTTGTGTGGTTTATATATTTTATAGTGTCAGATTAGCCGATATGCACCACTAAGCGACTGTGGTCGAACCACGGGATCGAGGAGTGTCTAACACCTTCCCCTCGATCAATAGAATTCCTTAGCCGGAATCTCCATTTGCAAACCAGTTTAAAGAGTCAAATCATTTTGAAAAGAATCTTTCAAAGGTGACTTGGCACACCCAATTATGTCAAGTGGCGACTCTGAATAAAAAATGCAAAATAATCCTTTTTCGAAATAATTTTTCAATCTTTTGTCACTTTAATAATCAAAATCCTTTCGAACCTTAAATCGAATCTTTTTAGAGTTAAAAATGGGTGTGACAAGTTTCACACAATTTCTGCTTCTTTCACTTATTTTTTTCATATCTCCTAGTTTAAATGAAAATAGAACATCAAGCAATGTAGGATCCCATGGATGAAAGGCTAAAATCATCCATATCATACTGATCGAGGAAGTGTGGGGAATTATTAGACAAACGTATATGTATGGTAGTTTTCGTTAAAATATAATGTAATGAAAAATGAAGCACATTGTAATGTGTTTCAGTGAGATTTGGAGAGTGACTACATATGAAGATAAATTTCATTCTGTCTATGGCTCGGTGGATTTAAAATAGAAAATGAGTCTATTTTTTTCTTAAAAAAAATCATATAGGTGCCATGTATGAAAATTTAAGGTGGTGACATAAGGATTTAACAATTCAGGGATAAATATGACCTTGAAGTTATGTCAAGGATAAGTATGTTAAAAAAGTATAACAAAAGATAAATTTAATATGTTAAAAAAGTATAACAAAAGATAAATTTAACCCTTTTTAGAAGTACAAAGGTAAATATGACCCTTTTCTGTTAATTCAAAACATATCGCAAGAAGAACAAATATTAGTAAGAGATAATGAAAAAAACTCAACTAATCTCGGTTAGGGTCGGGGTCGGGACTCGGTTCCCAACCCAACCTAAGATCCAACTTTGGATCCTGACTTGGAACTCAACCTCGACTAATAACCTGATTGGACTCCTAACCTCAAGATGAAATCCGACTACCACTGAGGACCCGACTCTCGATCTCCACTTAGAACTCGACTTTTGCCCCTGCCTAGGCCTGTTCAAAATCAAATAGTAAGCAATAAGTCAATCATAAAATCGTTGGATTACCGAATAAACGGTTATTGAATGGATTAAAATTTTATATTTAATGACTTTTTGATACGGGGGTAGATTACTCAATTTTCTTGTTAGATATACAATTAATCGATTAAGATTTACCATTCTTAAACTTTTACATGGGAGAAACATTATTCAATTCATAATATGTAAGTTCATTTTCTTGAGCTTTTGTTTTCCCCTCCCCCCTTCTAGAACATTCATTCATTTACACCATTAGAGGACTAGAGAGAGTGCACATTAAGGCGATAAGGTTACGTTAAGTGTCGTTAGCTAACATACGCCTATATCAAAAAATGCCCCAAAAACAAAAGACGAAGAATAAACCCATAACAAATACTGCTTATCAACGACCATCACATACAATGCAATATTTGTTGGTCACAAATTCTTGAATTGTTACGTCGGAAATGGGGGTTCCTCAACCATTATCTACAGTTTAGCTATTGAAATACCCCCTACTTCTACCTAGCTTAAATTCATCTCGAAGATGTCAAAGACATGCTTTAATGATGAATATACTTTTATATATGTGGAATTTTCAAGATTTTCACTTTTATTGTATGGAAAATTGAATAAGCTTTCTATCGATACCAAATTTTGCCTAAATCCGATAACTGGGTAAGAAGTTATAGTGATTTAAAGTTTCAATCGTAAAACACCATCATTTCAGCCAGTGGCGCGTCACACCATAAGGCAAAATAACGTTTGTCAATTTCCAGTAAGACTCCACGATTACACCACACCGCGGAGGG
>NW_025889656.1:0-642 GCF_002878395.1 Capsicum annuum
ATCCTATTCATCTCTCAATATATGACAATTAAGTGCCTGTTTGGATGGTGGTTTCCCATGGTATGGTATGTTTGTTGTTAAGCATCCTATTCATCTCTCAATATATGATAATTAAGTGCCTGTTTGGATGGTGGTTTCCCATGGTATGGTATGGTACGGTTACCAAGAGAATCATGTTTGTTTTGATTATTTTCTAAAATGTATGGTATGGTATCTTTTCATGGTTTGGTAATCATGGAATCCCTCATTTTTTAGAACCACCAATTTGGTGGTATCCCATGGTTTTCTTATTTCTTTTTCCGATTATGCCATTACTTAATATTTTTTAATCATATTTTACCTTTTACTCTATATTTTTATTTTTACATTTTTTTCTCTTTATTTTTCTTCTCTGCATTCTTTTTCTGTTGTCTCCTCTTATGCTCGTTCTCCCTTACTAGTTTTTTTTTTTTTTAATTTCTTCGTGTATTCTTTCAACAGATCACTGCAGGTTGAATTGTTTCAAACTTTGATTTTTTTTTATTTGTGTTTATGTATGCAGGGGCGGATCTATTCACTGCCGTGGAGGTGGCACGTCACCCGCAAACTTCGATGGAAACTCTCTCTCTCTCTCTCTCTCTCTCTCTCTCTATATATATATAT
>NW_025889656.1:742-4465 GCF_002878395.1 Capsicum annuum
ATATATATATATATATATATATTGATATAGTCAAATATTAAATCTGTCACTCATAATATTAAAGCATTATCTAGTGCAGGTGGCAAAGCGTCACTGCATTTTTTTTTATATTGACATAGTCAAATATTAAATCTGGCACCTATAATACCAAAACATTATCTAGTGCATGTGGCAAAGCGGCACTTTTGTTTTCAACAGGTTGTGTGTTCGATCTCGATTTGCAGCATTTATTTTTAAAGTCATTGTTGTACATTCTACCATTTAAATGAATTATGAATATTATATTATGATATTAGTAATATTATTGAAAGATCAAGTTTTGTCATTTTATTATTATTCTTTAATTAATTGGTTAGTTAATTGTCCTATATATCAAAAATGAATAATTTGATTAATTTAATCGATAAGCAGTGGCGGAGTCAGAAATTCAGCGAAGGATGTGCAAATTTTATTTTCAGCTATGTTAAGAGTGTGCAAAAGTAAATATACACGCATTATGATTAACATTTAACCTCTATTCACCACATAATTTTCCGACGAAGGGTGTGCATCTGACCACCCTTCATCGAAGGTGACTGCGCCCCTGTCGATAAGTTTACTTGGCACCCAGAGAGTTCGGATTCTGGACCAGCCTCTGTGTGTATGTTGTTGATTTTATGTAATTGTTGTGTTTTGGTGAGTTCTTCGTGTATTAAGTATATGAACCCCTGTAATGGAGCTAACAAATTCTTTTTTGTACTACTCATTTTTCTATTGTGCTATTTGCATTTCTTGATTTCTCTAGTTTTTTTATCATTGTGCGCATATATTATTTTATTTGAAAGTAACTCAATGTCAAATTAAAGTTTTATTTCACTGTACATGTTATTTGATAACAAACAATATAAAGTTTTAATTTTGTTAGAAGTTTCATAAATTTAACAACATAATATATTTACAAGACATAATTTGTGATAAATTTGTAGAAAGAAAATTATTTTATTAATAATTATTGATAAATTTAAAATTTATAATATTAGGGTATTTTAGTAAATTTACCCAGTACGATACAGTACCATTCCTTCAAACCAAACAAAAAAATTATTATTAAACAGCAGTGAATAATACAGTCTATCCAAACATTGTATTGTACTACACTATACAACACCATACCATACCATAATGTACCGTATAATATAAAACCATAGCAAACCATCATCCAAACAGAGTGTAAATACTTTTCTTCTCCAAAAACAGGCCTCTTAATTTTTTTTCCTCACCCTTCACCAATTGCCATTGAAGGGTGATGATGGATTGTAAGTCATAAGGTGGTGGTAAAAGGGGAAAAAGCAGATCCATTGAAGGTGTTAGAGTTTAAAAAAAGAGCCACTGTCAAGTTGAGCTTCTTTCTCCCATCCCTAAACCACCAGCAGAAGAACCCAAGAAGACGGAGGAGAAAGAAGTAATTAAATCCCAAGAGAAAAAAGAGGAGGTTTGTTTATTTAATTTAATATAATCTCTTTTTTTAAAAAAAATTGTTTCTTTCTATGATGCTTTTTAGTCTTATCCCTTTCTGGGGGTCGAGTTTGTGTGTTCTTGAGGTACATTCGTGAAATAAGTATAATATTAATTTTGGCTTGTTTATTGCTGCTGCAGCCTGAAGTGATTATTGTTGTTCTGAAAGTTCACATCCATTGTGAAGCTTGTGCTCAAGAAATCAAAAGGCGCATACAGAAAATGAAAGGTGTTTTTATTTTGTTCCTTTGAATCTTTTTTCTTCATTTTGTGTATGTTGTGTTCATTATTTAAGATTTTCATTATACTGCTGGCGAGTGATCGCTATACGGTCATCATTCATAGGACAAGACAAAAGAACAATTCTTCTGATGACATTTTCATGAAATTCTTTTGGGGTAACGGGATACAATAAGTAGTCGAGGTGATCATCAAAAAAAGATTTTGATCAAACCAAATTGTGTGTTTCGAATGACACTCTTAACAATAGAAATAGTTTCAATGGATGGAAGGTTGAACTTTTTCTCAGAGAGTGTGTTAAATAGAAATGATCCATAATATTGGGAATTACCATTAGGTATCATCAATTGCTCCGACACATTCTTTCAGCAAGAAGGATTTACAACTGCCGAAGATTCTCTTCATAGGAAGGTAAAACGCTTGCACCATCGAGGAAGAACTCATCACCAAGGCCGATGGGTGAACTAGAAAAAGAGTGATATGTTTGTTTAATGTTTAGCCAAAAGAAATAGAGTATTCGTTCAGTAAGTATATATATATAATTATTTAATTGTTCTAGAAAAGATGATGTGGCATCTCAATGCCTCCATTTCAATTTTTCTTTTTTCTCCTTTTTTTTTTAGCTCTTTTCTATTTTTTCTAAAAAAAATCCTATTTTTTTTTAAAGTTATAGTAATAAAAGACTCTAATTAATTCTTCACATACTAATAAAATAATTTTATTATTTCAATCACTCAGATTTTTTATTTATGGAGAAATTTTTTTTTTAGAAGTGTTTATCAATTAGAAGAATAAAATCACAAATAGCTATACCCATTTTTATATATAGATTTTTTTATTTATTAACTTTAATAAAATTAACTATTTATAACTCATAACTCTTAAATTTATACTCTTAATAATATTCATAACTCTCATTTTTAATCTTCATAACCTCCTATAATTTAATGTGTAAGTTTATGAAAATCTTATGAAATTCCTCCGCTTTGCCTATATAAATTCATATTTTATTTCATAAAAATTCTCATTCAAGGTTATTCTTTCTCTTCTTCATTATTGTACCATGCCTATGGGTGAGGAAGAACATGAAAAAAAATTAATTATCACATCATATGGTTACTTTCATGTGAAGAACCATGATTGACAAAGTCATATAAAAAGTTTATAGATAGAAATATTTCTCTTAATTTTCTAAATTATACTCCAATTTTTGGTATTTAAGATTGAAAAAATTCATTTAAGTTTTTCTTAGAGTAACTAAAAATATCGTATAAATATATTTTAATTTCTTCTTACAGGAATGAAGAAGAAAAATGAACAAGATAAAATAGTCGAGAAAATTGAGAAGCCAATGATGTTGTGGTGGTTATCGAGATAAAATAATGCAATCATATTAAGTACAAGAATTTGCAGAGATTTATGATTATTTGTTCATATTATAAAATCTTTCTGTAATTATAAAATTGTCTCTTCAATTAATTTTTATATATTTTAAGTCATATCATAAGTAAGTATGTGACTTTTTAAATATTAAATTACATGCATGGTTGAATAAAAAGTTGTAGTGTGTGAATTCCTATGATATGACTACATAATTTAAGAAAATAAATTTAAAGCATTAAATTTAATATAGTTGCATTTGATTTTTTTTTTTTTAATAAAAAATTTAAAACATATTCTTTACACTAAATTTTTTATATATTTAATGTAAAAAAAATTATTACCGCGCGAAGCGTGGTTCATTTCACTAGTTAATTATAACAACAATGTTTGATTTACTACTTCAGAAATTGTGCAAGTAAATAGAAAAAAATGTCAAAAAATTGAGAAAAAAAGAAAAATAGGAATCGGGGCTTTTTAGACATGCCGCATCAGCATGCCTCTAATCCTATATATATATATATATATAGATAGATAGATAGATAGATAGATAGATAGAGATAGAGAGAGAGAGAGAGAGAGAGAGAGAGAGAGAGAGAGAGAGAGAGA
>NW_025889657.1:0-1765 GCF_002878395.1 Capsicum annuum
AAGGGATTAGCTGCTACATTTGGGGTTCTTTGAGCTCCTCCTGCCATGTCTAATAGAATTGGAAACTATGATTCGATAGCCCTATATAGTTCTAGGCCTAACAATGTACAAAGGTACAAAAACAACTGCTATGTTCAATGTTATTTTTGTAAGATAAAAGGGCATATCAAGGAGAATTCTTACAAGAATATAGGCTATCCAAATGATAGGTTTAAAAAGAAGGGTGAAGGTTCTAATTTTGGTACATATTAGGCTCATGCAAGTATTTATACTTAGTCCATGACGGAGTTCAAGGAACTTGCAAAGGTTTAAGATCAACTATAGTCCAAGGAATGTGCAAAGGTTCAATATCAACTATCCACTTTAACTCCTGTTCATAACAATCAGATGTAGATGCTTTGTTTTTTTCACAAAAGATCAATATAATCAAATTGTGTCTATGCTAAACAACATGTCTAACATGACTTCTATGGCTAATACTGCAAGTATGAACACTGTTATATCTTCCATAGATGTTAAAAAAAGTTGGATTATTGATACATGGGCTACCAATCACATGATAGTTGATCCTGATCTACTTATCAATTACATTAAACTAGACTATACTAAGCCTAGAAGAGTATTTTTTGCATACTGGAGATGTATCTTATGTTACTCATATTGGCAGAAGTCTGCTTACTGTAGGATATAATGGTGACAACGTTCCTCACTTTCCTAAGTTTAAGTTTAATCTACCCTCAGTCTCACAGGTAACCAAGGCAATACATTATTTGGTTGCTTTTTTTTCTGGCTTTTGTATATCCAAGATCTCTATAATGAGAAGGTGAAAGCAATTAGTAGATGATGAGTGGAAATATCGCCACTCATTTATATCTAAATTCTTACATACTACAATAAAATAATTATGTCCATGAGGTTAATTCTTTATTGAAATACATTCCAGTGTTTATGACTTTGCAAAAAATCTAATGAGAATAGTTTAGATGAAGTTGGAAGAAAAGAAAAATGAGCAAGAGGAGCAAAAGCTAAAGATCAAGCCCAAGAGACGACCCTAAGATGCTATAATCGTACTCTGAGGGTCATGATCATGATCAATCAATAAGTCAGAGAATGTCGATCGTGAATAAGCCACTGCAATCTTAGGGGTCACGATCACGACCAAGAGATGGCGATTGTGACTAGTTAGGAAATTTGAAGGTCAGTTTTGGAATTTCACTTTGCAAAATCTCAAGATACAAAAGGCAAAGCCCTCAATATTTTCAGTATCTTTTAGCGAATTTTTTGGAGTGACAAACACTTTTTTTGAGTGAGAAAACAATTATTGGTATATTTCTAAGATAGATTTGGTTGTATTTTGAAATTGAAGTTTGGGTTTCTACTTATTTTGCTTATGATGAATGAATTACATGCCAATCTGGGTGTATTTCTCCTCTTTAATTTCATAAGTAGCTAAATTAATATCTTGGGATTATGTTTGATTAGGTGATTAATAATGTATGGGTGTTAATTGTTAGTCCAAATAATTAGTTAATGGTGTTTGTTTTTTCTCTTACTCAATGTTTGAATTGAGAATTATAGTTGAAAACCTCAATTGTCTTGGATCCTATATCATCCTTGAAAGATATATATAGGTGAAGAGTAATTGTGAACAACAACTTAAATTAGCTTCGTTCTTAGCATTATCTTAGAAATAAGGGTGTTATTTGAAGTACCTATTTTCATAAGCATCATCTTAGAAATAAGGATCTTAGTTGAGGTAATGGAC
>NW_025889658.1:0-6763 GCF_002878395.1 Capsicum annuum
GCATATGCAGTGTGAGTTCCCCTCTCTAGAAGCTTCTTGGGCAAATAGGGCTCCTATTGCTACTCCATCTACTCTTTCAATAAAAGGTGCTATGTCTGCCTCTGCTTATATTCCTAGCACCTACACTTGCTAAAACTGTTTGTATACACTTTCTACTCGCTAGGATTTTGAGGCATCTCCCTATGTTGTCATGGGTGTCTTGAGACTTTTCTCCCTTGATGTGTATTGTTTGCTTGATCCAGGGTCTACTTTTTCTTATGTTACCCCATATATGGTTGTGTATCTTGATTGTGGTCCTGAGAGTTTGTCGATTCTTTTTTTATTTGTACCATGATCGGAGACCCTGATATTGTTAGAAGTGTCTATAAGGGGTGTGTGATATCAGTTAGTGCTAGAGATGCTCTTGTAAATTTCATAGAGTTGGACATCGATTTTGATGTCATTTTGGGGATGGATTGGTTGCACTCTTGCTATGTTTCTTTAGATTGTTGAACCCGTAGGGTCATGTTTAAATTCCCTAATGAGTTGGTCAATGTTTGGTAAGGTGGATCCCTAGTTCCTAAGGAAAGTTTCATTTCTTATATAAGGTCCCAAAAGTTGATTTCAAAAGGGCATTTGTATCACCTGGTCTAAGTACAAGATTCTAACTTGGAAGAGACTTCTCTAGAATCCGTTCTCATAGTTAATGAGTTTCTCGAGGTGTTTCTTGATGATCTTCCTGGTGTTTATTTCAATAGGGAAATTGATTTTGCGATTGATCTTATTTCAGAGACTCGTCAAATTTCTATCTCTCCCAATAGAATGGCTCCGACGGGGTTAAAACAACTCAAGGAGCAATTGAAAGACCTCCTAAATAAAGGTTTTATCTTTCCTAGTATTTCTCTGTGGGGTGCTCTCGTGTTATTTTTGTGCAATAAGGATGGCTCTCTTCATATATACATTGATTATCATCAATTGAACAAAGTGACCTTAAAGAATAAATATCCTCTTCCTACAATCGATGATTTGTTTAATCAACATCAGGGTGCAATCCATTTCTGTAAGATTAATCTTAGATCAGGTTATCATTAGCTTAAGATTAGGGATGCGAATATCCCTAAGACTGCCTTTAAAAACAGTATGGTTACTATGAGTTTCTTGTCATGTATTTTGGGTTGACCAATACCCCGACGACATTCATGGACATAATGAATACGGTCTTGCATCTATTCTTGGATATATTTATCATTGTCTTCATTGATTATATCTTAGTCTATTTTAAAAGTGAGGCGGATCATGTTGATTACCCCAGTGCCGTGTTGAAAACTTTAAAGGACCATAATTCGTATGCCAAGTTCTCTAAGTGTGAGTTTTGGTTGAAAGCCGTAGCTTTTCTTGGTCATGTTATCTCTAGTGAAGGGATCATGGTAGATCCACAAAAGGTCGTGGCGGTTAAGAAGTGGCCTAGACCTACGACTCCAATTAATATTCAGAGCTTCTTGGGTCTAGCCAGTAACTATAGAATGTTTGTGGAGAAATTCTGTACTATTGCTTACCTATTAACCAAGTTGATCCAAAACAAGGTCAAGTTCTTATAGTTGGATGTTTGTGAGGGTCGTTTTGAGAAGTTCAAAGATAAGTTAACTTCGGCTCTGATTTTGGCCTTTCCCAAGGGTAGTGATGGTTTTGTGGAATATTATGACTCTTCTCATGTCAGTCTCAATTGTGTGTTGATGAAACATCGCAGGGTAGTTTCCTATGCTCCTAGGCAAGTGAAAGTTACTGAGAATAACTACCCTACTCATGACCTAGAGTTATTAGCCATGGTTTTTGTAATAAAGATTTGGCGGCATTACCTTTATGTGGTTCATTTTGTTATCTTTTTTGATCATAAGAGTCTCTAATATGTATTTACCCAAAAAGAGTTAAATCTCATGCAAAGAAGGTGGCTCAAGTTTTTAAAAGACCAGGATATGAGTTTTCATTACCATCCCAGTAAGGCGAATGTAGTCGCCAATGCTCTTAGTAGATTGTCCTTGGGGAGTTTGTCCCAAGTAAATGAGGATAAACAAGAATTGGTTAAGGACATTCATCGTTTGGTTAATCTTGGAGTTTGACTTATGGACTCCGAGGGTGGTGGGGTATTTGTGTTTCCGGTATCTTAGTCGTCTTTTGTAGTTGAGATAAATAAAAAGCAAGCACTGGACCCCGACTTGATGAAGATCAAGAGTAATGTGGGTCAACAAAAAGTTGCAGACTTTATGATTCTTGGTGATGGTATCTTGAGATACCAAGGTAGGGTACGTGTTCCTAATGACGATGGATTGAGAGAAAGGGTCATGGCTGAGGCTCATGGAACCCGTTATACCATTCATCTGGTTCCACCAAAATGTATCATGACCTTAGAGAGTTCTATTAGTAGAGCAATATGAAACATGATTTGGCTAGCTTTGTGGCCAAGTGTATCATATGTCAATGAGTGAAAGTTGAGCATATCAGGCTTAGTGGGTTGTACCAACAAATTGTGTTACCCAAATAAAAATATAAAGAAATCAATATGGATTTCATTACCGGTCTTCCAAGATCTCAGAACAATGTGATTGTATTTGGGTCATTGTTGATAGAAAGACCAAGTCCTCTCACTTTTTGCTCGTGAGGATAAAATACTTGGCAGAAGATATGCTAAGTTGTATCTTGCGGAGATTATGAAGTTGCATGATACACAAATTTATATTTTCTCAAATCATGGTCCTCCATTTTCATCCCACTTTTGGAAGTCGTTCAAAAGGGGTTTGGGTACTTGTGTATGCCCTAGTACTGCTTTCCACCCATAAACGGCTGGGCAAGTGGAATGGACTATCCAAGCATTGAAGGATATGTTGCGGGCTTGTATGATTGATTATGGTGGTAGTTGGTATGACCACTTGCCTTTTATTGAGTTCACCTTTAATAATAGTTACCACTATAGTATTGGCATGGCTCATTTTGAGTCATTGTATTGTAAGAGATGTCAATCTCCTATTGGGTGGTACGCAGTTGGACAAAGTAAATTTCTTGGCCCTAATTTAGTTTACCAAGCCTTAGAAAAGGTGAAGGTGATTCGTGATAGGTTGAAAACCGCTCAAAGTCTCCTGAAGTGCTATGGGGATGTGAGTCATAGGGACTTAGAGTTTAGTGTTGGCGATTGGGTATTCTTGAAAGTTACTCCCATAAAGGGAGTGATGCGATTAGTTAAAAAGGGGAAGCTAAGTCCATGATATGTTGCCCCATTACTTGACTGTGAAGAAGGTTGGAAATGTATCCTATGAGTTGGAGTTTTCTTCTAGTATGAACTCCATTCACTCAATTTTCTATGTCTCTATGTTACATGTGTGGGTGATCCTTCGTTGGCTATTCCATTGAGAGATGTTGGCATCTCAATCTCTTTGTCCTATGAGGAAATCTTGATGAGTATCTTAGATCGGTAAGTTTGCTGGTTACAAATGAAAGAGGTGGCTTCAGTAAAGGTTCTGCGGAGGAACCAAAAGTTTGAGGAAGCTACGTGGGAAGCGAAAGAGGACAAGAATTCCAAGTATTCAAATTTGTTTCTTATTTTAGAAACTTGGGATGGAGGTATGTGTTGATCTCCTTGCTTTGATGTATGTCATTGATAGACAATGGGTTAAAGTCCCCAATGTGTTGAGTTCAATTGTGTTTTGTTAGACCAGGGGTTCAAGTCCCTAATGCTTTGAAACTATATGCCCTTATTGTGATGGGTTTAAGTCCCTAGATCTTGAGTTGATTCATGTCTTTGGTAAATGAAGGGTTCAAGTCCCTAATCCTTGAATTGAGCTAGTATTCTTGATAAGTTGATGGGTTTATGTCCTTAAGTTATGAAATGTGTAAGTGTTGATAAGTAAGGGTTTAAGTCCCTAAGCTTTGAAATGAACAAGTGTCTTGATAAATAATGGGTTTGAGTCCCAAAGAAGATAAAGCGAATGATTGATTGATAATGAGCATGATGTGTGTTATATCCTTATTATATTCTTGTTCTAACTTGTTAGAAGGTTTTTCTGATGTGTAATGATTTTTAACATGCGTTTCTACTTACCTCACCCCTTATTCGAGGAAGAATGATCCAAGTGGGGGAGAATTGAAACACTGAGACTTTGAACCATTGAAATAAATTCTCCATTTGATGTCACTGGGGTGGGTACGAATAGTGGAATAAGTCGTATCACTTAGATACGAGTCAACCTTACCCTTCCCATTCATATCCTAGGTAGTGTGGTGAGGGTGACTCACTGTCCTATGTATGAGTGAACCCCTCCTCAATAGTACCCTAAGTGTATGAGTCATACCCAACATGATCGTATAGATGGAAGTCCTATCTTGAGTGGACTATTTTGGGTACGGGTTGTGTATATGAGTTAGGAGTTGAGTTGTACCGTATGGATATGACTCAAGCATGTGTGATCATACCATCAACAGTGTTGGTGACAAAAGAGAAGCCTAGGGTATGATTCAGGGTACCATTCATACCTTAGGGTATGGTTTGTACGGTGAGTCGTACCCCTACACGGGTTCATTTAAATTTTTTTAACTAAGGGACTTATGGTCATTTTCTACACCATAAACTCTAAGTCCCTTCACTATATAACAGTATATGGCTTCCTTAAACATATTTTTTAGTGCATCAAACACCCAAAACACTCTCTCAAAATCATCTTTGAAGAATTGGAGGCTAGGGTTTCAAAGATGATCAAGAGGTAATGTAAAGTCAAGTTTCTCGGTGAATCAAGTTTTCTAAGGCATGTAACTCTTACCCTTGTCAAATAACTCTAAACCCATGTACTTTACACTTGGATTAGAAAGTGTACATAGTGATTTCGAAATCAAATGGAAAGGGTTTTGTTGCCTAATGATAAATAATGTTGACTCTTTCTTAGACTTATGTTTATAAATATAAATAATGATGATTGGTATATGTCGGTGCTTGTTGTGTGTGGTTTGAGATGAGAGTTTTGAGTAACCCTAACCTTCATGATTTCTTTCATGAAAATAGCCTTGTTAGAGGTATTCACATAAGATATTTGTGGAAATGTCTAAGTGAATTATCTAGTCACATGTTGGTGATATTTTTAAATAGGGCAATGACCCAATAAGTATGAATGATTGATAAATGGTATGTTAAAAGTATTGTGAGCTATGTATTATATAATTGATGACCATGTTGGGTCAATGGACTAATAGTGGGTTGAATTCCCTAAACATGATAATGTATTTGAATTGTGTGTTGAACCAAGTATGGTGAGAATGTGGTATAAGAGTTTTAATGAAATGTGAATAGTTTGTGAGGGCCTTGATGACCATAACTTGAATTGCTTTATGGATTGAATTAAGGAAATGGCCTATTGAAATGTTTGAGCCATGAATGCTCCCATAAGGACCATAGGGTGATGTATAGTGCTGAATTAGCTTAATGGTTAAAGTCCTTAAGTGTTGTATAGAATGAATGTAGATGTATGGGAAAAGAGTTAAAGTACCAATGTCAACTAATGAAAGTTGTGATGGCTTGAGGTTGAAGTCCCTTACCTTATGAAATGGCTTGAAAGTTGAAGTCCCTTGCCTTATGGAATGGCTTGAGGTTGGAGTCTCTTTCCCAATGAAATTGCTCAAGGTTAAATTCCCTTTCTTAAAGAGATCTCTTAAGGTTAATGTACCTCGCCGAATGAAATATCTTGCGGTTAGAGTCCCTTGGCAAGAGGTTAGAGTCCTTGTCTAATAAATGGGCGTGAGGTTGGAGTCCCTTACCTAGATGAATATGTGTGTGGTTAGATTTGCTTTTTTGAATGATTGTGTATATGGTTAAATTCCTTGGATTAATGAATGTGTGATCCTGGTTAAATCCCTTTTTGTTTAATGGCATGTGGTTGTGCTTAAAGTCCTATGCCTAAATAGAATTGTTGAATCTAAGTGTGGAACATCAAAGTCTTCCACTTCATGTCTAATAAATGAATGTTCAAGAATGTTGTTGAACCTTGATTTCTTGATTAGTAAGTAATATACCTATATGTAAGGATAACTGTGTGGACATGATTGAATATGATATTGACTTGTTGATGAATAATAATGTTATGTTATCCTTGACCTTGAGTTACATGCTAGCACTCCAACCACTAACCATCTCCGAACGCTATGTCCCCACTGTACATAGGGGTCGAAGAATCATCTTCTCTTCTTATGCAGTGATTATGTGGTCAAAGTGGTTTGTGCATTAACTATGGAGTGGTAAGCTTTCTTATTTCTTAAGACATATATTCTTGGTCCCCTATCTTTAGACTTAGTCTCATTTCGACTTGGTTTGGCTATTGTAGGGGGCTTCCTGACATATATATTTCTAAACATCGGTTTGTATAGAGGTATTGTGGATGACTGTGGACTTGGGTATATTGGATAGTGTGTTGATATTTATGAAATGGTAGACATTGTTAAGTTACGACTTCTAGTATTATATCTGCAATCTTATTATGCGATTGATATTTACTCGACCCTGGTGTTTGATGTGATGATTATGATGGGTTATTGGGCAACCTCCAGTTCATATGGGCTTGACGTGCCCAGACGACATGGCCTAATTTTGGGTCGTGTTAAATTGAAATGCCTTGAGTTTTGGCCCATGGAAATTTCCTAAGCTTTGAGCACACTTCCTTGTAACAACTCATCATATAAGTCGTATGGTGATGGTACAGGTCAGGTAACCCAACTCATAAGGTGTCCAGTGGTTGGTGGTTGGGTTATTATT
>NW_025889659.1:0-8440 GCF_002878395.1 Capsicum annuum
AAAATAACATTCTCAAAGTCAACCCAACATTCCCCCATGCTCAAAGAGTAATTACCCTCATGAATGATTGAAATTCGAGCAATATTAGTGCTAAAATGTAATGCCTTGTACTTTTCTGAGTCCAGTTCATTTCATAGTACATGTTTAAGAGGCGTAGAACCTAAAATTTAGCTAAGTGATGAAGACTTAGCCTTATTTTGACTTCTTAATTTTGAGGATTTTCAAGTTGACCTTCTAAGATCCGAGATGATGGTTTTTGAGTTGATTCATATTCTGGGGTGTAAGGAGCATGTCTCGAGTAAGTTTTAAATTTTTCGATGAGGTTTGGGTTGTGTTTGGATTTCGTTTCCTGTAGCTCTACGTGGGTTCACTGCGTCACGCTGGGTATAGGGATGAGCATTCCATCGCATCGTACCAAACCATAAAATGGTATTCCAGTTGTGACTTTAATCTCTAAAAGGACAATTAGGTCATTTAGCATCACACTAAGTCATGAAAATATAAGATTAATCGATGGTTTAAGCATTGTACAACCATTCTCCATCAATTTTCTCTCCAAAAAAACCTAACCTAACTCCAAAAACTCCAAAACTTCATTACATCCACTTTAAGATAATTAAGAATTTGAGGCCCTTAATCAAAGAACTTTAAAAGAAGCCTTCAAAAACATCTATAAGATTTCAAAGTAAAGCTTCTATATCAAATTAAGCCTATTAAGGTATGTGGGGTTATGAACAAGGGTATCCTTTTACCTTTGTGCCCCAATTACATAATATTAAGATTTAATTCACTTGTTTTGAATTAGGATTTATGCCCAAGTATGTATATTTTTGAAGCATGTGATTTTCATGAGATTTAAAGCTTTAAGTATATCAAGAAGTGCTTATGTTTATGTTTTTAACTTACATGATTTATACTATGAATAGGAATGAACTATCCTTACTTATTATTGTTGGAATATTTCAAGAATTATATCAAGCATGATGCTTTATTATGATTTGACATAAGTTTAAAGCATGGGTTATAAGCCCTAAGTTTGAGTATTGAGATTTCAAGAAGATTATGCTTTCAAGTATTCTTTAATAAGATTATTTCAAGATTTAAAGCAAGAATTGATCTTTTGATCCTAAGCTAAGAGAAAAAATCCACATTTAGTCATTTTGATTATATTTTAATGTAAAGAGAAGTATAACTGGTTTTCATTATAAACCCTTATGGTATTTTAAAGTGGATTTCCTAAAGAGCAAGCATATAGGTATTATGGGAGTAGTATTTAGCACTGAGTTGGGTATGAGGCCAAGGTCACATGCCCAGAACTATGTACCACCATCTGTTTAAGTACCAATATGGGTTAAGTATAGTGATCACTCTAGTTAGGTTCGATTCTCATGGAAAAAGTAGAACAACTCTACCAATATGGGTATGAGATATTAAACTCCATGATAGCTCATATGGTTTATGTCAGTTTGAAGAACCTCCCAAAAGAAAGAGTAAAAGTACAACTTTTAGAGCAAAGTGTTATGGCTCACAAATTTATATAGAATGCTTTAGTATTCATGATTTATGATTTTCATCTTTCAGTTAGTCAAGTTCAAGGTGAGTCATTTACACTTAACATGCATTATTTGAAAGTTTAAGAGTATATCTAGTTATTGTTTTACTTGTGGATTCACCCTCATATACTCAGTACATTCCAAAAGTACTAACCCACATGTATGTCTATGTGCTACATTTTCTCATAATGTAGTTACCAATTATAGCCCACACATCATAATCACACAGTGTGCAGCTTTCAATCAGCATGTGATAGTCCTTCTGATTCGAGGTATAGATTCAATGTTAGTTTGAGTAGCATCTTGTTTTCTTTATTCAGTTGTATTGATTAGGGATAGCAGAGGTCATGACCGGACTACCTATAGTCATTACTAGTAGAGGCTTCAGAGTATGACAGTAGAGTTGATGTATCTTATTTTAGTGTTTTTCTGTATAACTGGAGTTGTAATTGTTTTTATAGTTTTGTTTTTTAAAAATGTTTAGCTAAAGACTTCTCTTTCGTATGTTACTTCTAGTTCAAATATTTTTATCAGTAGCTCAAGCATTATGCTTGTATATGGTTAGCTTGGGATCACTTGTGGTCCTAAGTACCATTTGACATCTAGTGGGTAGTCTCGGGGCATTACAAAGATGGTATCAAATCCTAGAGTTCAAGTGTCCTAGGGTGTCTATGAATCTATGTCTAGTAGAGTCTTGTAGAATGGTACCATGACATCTGTACTTTTCTTTGAGAGGCTACAGGGCATTTAAAAAATGTCTCTTTTCTTTCATATCTAGATCGTGGAGTAAAGTTGTTCTTTAAAAAACTTTTATCAATTCATGTGTTACTCCATAATTCTCTATTTATGACATTTTGAGATAAAATGAGTACTAGACTCAAATTTATCCTAAGATGATGCTCTTAGGTTTACTATCAGTAACTTCAAAAGTCACACAAGGGGCTTGAGAAAAGCTTGGCAGTGTGTTATAAGTCCCTTAAGTTGAAAGCTTATGTCCTCATCCATATGATTTGTGCAGTTAAGATAGAATATGTTATGTATTCAACTTTCTCATTAACCCCTTTTATCCAAATAATGCTCATGAGAGGAGATAGTATGAACTTAGATAGTTAAATAGAGTTTGTATTCGAGGGATTTACAACCTAGACTGTTATGATTTATAACTAGTAGAACCTTCTTATAGTTGGAAGTATGGGTTTAGAAGTGTACTGACCAGAAAGGTAGGAATGGAGATTGATCAAAATTATATGGATGAACTTTTGCATGTTATCGAGTTTGTGTTAAGTTGATATGTCTTTATGTGTAAGCTTAGGGGTAACGAATATGGTATATGCTCCTTGGTTGAAGGTAGAGAAGGAGTTATTAGTTAAGGTGAATTGTTGCTTACTTGAAGTAGAAAAGAAGTTATGATGGTATTAATTGGTTTAGAAAAGTATAGGTTATTAATGAAAGTATTTAGTAGTTAAGGATTGTTAATATAGTCTTTCCCGCGTGGCTAAAAAAATTGATTGGTTGATACTTTAATATCTATAAAAGTAATTGAGATGTATAGGTGGGTAAATAGTTGTAATGTGTAGAAGGAGGATGTGCTAAGGGATTTTAATAAGGTATACCGTAGGATTATGATCGTTTACTTTTGTTATAAGGTTCTAGTGGACTAGTGTTTCTTGGTGTTTTATTTAATAAATTTCAAGTGAGAATCATACGCGAGGTTGTGTTGTTAACTATGCCTAGCACTAGACAATAAGTTTGAAGAGTGGATGATCATCAGGGTGGAAATATTGATAGCTTGGTTAGTGATGCTAGTTATATGAAAGTGATCAAGTAGGCTTGAAAAGTATATACAAGAGTTTTAGTCCATTTGTTTGCAATTGAGTATGATGTTGTAGGTATGATTTATATTTGTACCCGAGGTGATATGGTGGTTGCATTTTTCTATGATTATTAAAAGTGTGTGTGATTAGTAGTATCCTTGAGTTGCTAAACGGGAAGAGAGCTAGTTATGTAGTATATGGTGTTCTTAATAACTAAGTTGAGGACTTATGAATAGATGATATTGAGCCTTTTGGTATGATTTTAATTCTCATGGTTTAGGGAAAAATATAAGTTTTGAGATGTGATATTGGTAGGCTATGACAGAAGTGGTATTGTTAATTAAAGGTTTGGGGATGTCCATGTTAACTGTTAGAATCTATGTTTAAATATTTGAAGATTAAGCTAATTGAAATAAGAGTTGAAGCTCTAGATGGTGTGAACTCCGGGTATGGTGATACTCATAAATATTCTAAGTTAGAAAGTCTTCAGTTTATTATATGATGACTATTGGGGTTATAGAAAGATAGAGTTGTATTTTAGAAGGAAGTTTTAAAAATGGGCTTTACACTTTCAAGTATAGTCTTTTAGAGTAAATTTGTTATTGATATGTATTGCCATCTCCCGATCTTTAGAACAAAGTGGTTGCAGTTCAGTTTAGAGTTTATTAAAGGGTTCCACAGACTTAGAAAGATCGCTTAAATCTAAGGGGGAGATGATAGAAAAAGTAACCAAGTCGAGCTCTCAGATTCTAGTAGGGATGATAGTATGTTGTAGAATAGTAGATAATGAAGGATGATACCTTACCCATTCTTATTTCAGTATTTATACTTTAGTTATGATGATATCTATTTATGCCTTATGTGTTGGTTCCATGATCATAGTTTATGTTCATACACATAATAGAGAAACATGTACGCTTCTAGTTCCTAGTATAAGGAGTTTCAGTTCACTCAACAGTACGAATCATGTTCCATGAAATCATGAACTCCAAACTCAGGTCATTCAACTCATGACTCATGTACTCATGCTTTGTAGTATGCTTAGTTCCCATGACTCATACTATACTTTTAATGACCAACAAAATTTAGAGTTTTGTCATGTATATCCTTAATTTTTGTTTTTGTAATGAATCTACGTCGTGGATACTCTATTCCTCGGGCCTCAGTTAAGTGTCCAAGTTATGCATAGTATTCCTTCATGATTCAGGTTCTCATGTCCTAACCTTTTAGTGACCTCTTCTTATGTCAAGATAGTAATAATGAATAATTATGAAGTTAGGAGAGAGTAAATGTTTTATGTTGGGAAAGATTGTTGTATGTTTTTTTTATGTAAGTCTATAAGTTTGAAGGAATATAGAGGTAAATTTTTTTGTGTATGTCTTGTATAGTTGAGAATTTTTAAGCGTGTCTTCCTAAGAAATGTGCATGAAAGTTATTACTGATAGAGGTATTAGAGAATATGAGAAATATGTTTTTATGGGTGTTTGTTAAGAAGTGCATATATGGTTATAAAAATAGGCTTGAATGTCATGTTGGTATATATGAGTGGGTGGTTGCATTGTGCATTAGTGAATTCCTAGTAAGAGGTTGAATTTAGTTATTGAAGTGACAATAAGGATTATTCATGATGATGGGAAGTTGTGAAATAATAAGGATTATTCATGATGATGGGAAGTTGTGAAATCACAACGTGTACTGAATTCAAAATTCAGACTAGTATTACAGTGTGATGTGTAAACTTTTTAGATTTGGGTGGGATTAAACATAGTGAGACAATTTAGTTCAACTCAAACTTTAGTAGGTAGAGTTATCAGTGCCCATGTGAATATTTTAAGTAGCCTTAAGTGAAGTGTAGTTTTGAAGTGGAATGTATAGTTAAGTATAACCTTTTATAATTCAGTCTGTATAGCCAGCAATCCAGGTTAGCAGTCAGACAAATAAATTTCTATAGTTTTTCCATCTTTCGATCTAGTCTTACTATCTAAAGTTTCATGACTATGGCCATTCCAAAAGGTAGTTTATTTGCATCCGTGTAAATTATGAATTGAGTTCAGTCCATGTATCATGTTTCAGATTAAGATATTTAGTGATGATTCAGTTCCGAAGTGTCCCATGCATCGTCTCAGTCTTTTCGTAGTATTTCAGCCTAGACAATATCATTTGGGGGACGAAATATCCCAAGGGGGTGATGTTACCCAAAGTTTTCATGTCCTAAACCTCTCATCTTTTCTTCATGAAACCAGATCTAGCTTGAGGTAATGATTATTTATCAGTTGACTCTCTCATTTTTATCCCAGCCTTATAACCATTCTTAGGTCATTGCATGTACTCAGGGAATCAATTTAGTTTATGATATTCAGTCATGGAATCATGTTTTCAGTTATGCATGTTTAGTATGTAATCTCAGTTTGTCAATATCCTTATCTTAATCAGTCTTATTCGAGGACTAATGTTCCCAAGGGGGAGATATTGTAATACCCCATACTTTCCTTAGTCCAGTTCAGCTTATAGTGCATGTATAAGAAGCTTAGAACCTGAAAAATAAGCTAAGTGTTGATTACTTAGCCTTATTTTGATTTCTTAACTTCAAGGTTTTTTAAGTTGACCATTGCGCTCCGAGACAATGGGTTTTGTGTTGATTCATGTTCAGGGTTGTAAGTAGCATATTTCGGGTAAGTGTCAGAATTTTTGGACGGGGTTTGGGTCGTGTTTTGATTTCGATTCCAGTAGCTCAATGCTATTTTGCCGCATCATACTGGGTATAGCAATGATCATTCCATTCCTTTATACCAAGCCCCCAAACAGAATTCCAGTTGTGACTTTAATCTCTAGAGGGGAAATTAGGTCATTTACTATCACCTAAGTCATTACAACATAAGAGTAAACGATGGTTTAAGCATTATACACCCATTTTCCATAAATTTTCTCTCTAAGAAACCCTAACCTAACACCTAAACCTCCAAAACTCCATTATATGCTATTCAAGATAATCAAGAATTTGAGGCCCTTAATTAAAGAATTTCAAGAAGAAGTCTTCAAGAACATCTTTAAGAGTTCAAAGCCAAGCTTCTACATCAAATCAAGCCTATTAAGGTATGTGCGTTTATGAACAAGGGTATCCTTTTATCCTTGGGCCCAAATTGCATGATTTTAAGATTTAATTCACTTGTTTTGAAGTAGTGTTCATACCCAAGTATGTATATTCTTGAAGCATGTGAATTTCAAGAGATTGAAAGCTTTAAGTATATTAAGAAGTGCTTATGTTTATGTTTTTAACTTACATGATTTATACTATGAATGATATTGCACTATCTTAACTTGTTATTGTTGGAATATTTCAAAAATTATATTGAGCATGACACTTAATTATAAATTGACATGAGGTTAAAGCAAAGGGTTTTAAGCCCTAAGTTTGAGTATTGAGATTTCAAGAAGATTATGCTTTCAAGTATTCTTTGATAAGCTTATTTCAAGATTTAAAGCAAGAATTGATCTTTTGATCCATAGCTAAGAGATGGAATCCACATTTAATCATTTTGATTATAGTTTAAAGCGAAGAGAAGAATAACAGGTTTTCATTATAAACCCTTAAGCTATTTTAAAGTGGATTTCCTAAAGAGCGAGCATATAAGTAATATGGGAGTAGTATTTAGCACCGAGTTGGGTATGAAGCCAAGGTCACATGCCCCAAAACTATGTGCCACCATAGGTTTAAGTCCCAATATAAGTTAAGTATGATCACTTTAGTTAGATCAAATTCTGATGGCAAGGGCAAAACAGCTCTACAAACGTGGGTGTGAGATGTTAGACTCCATGATAAGTCACATGGTTTATGATAGTTAGAAGAACCTCCCCAAAGAAAGAGTAAAAGTACAACTCTTAGAACTAAGTGTTATCTCTTAAAAATTAATACAGAATGCTTTACTATTCAAGATTTATGATTTTCATCTTTCAATTATTCAAGCTAAAGGTGAGTCATCTACACTTAGCATGCATTATTTTAAAGTTTTTAAGTATATTCAGTTATTGTTTTACTTTTGCATTCACCCCCACATACTCAGTATATTCTAGAAGTATTGACCCACATATATGTTTATGTGGTACATTGTCTCATAATGTAGGTACCAGTTGTAGCCCACACATCATAATCAGACAGTGTGCAGCTTTCAGTCAGCAGGTGATGCGTCCTTCTAATTCGAGAGGTCGAGTCATTCATAGTTTGAGTAGTATCTTGTTTTCTTTATTCAGTCATATTGATTAAGGATAGATAGGGGTCATGACCCAGTTACCTATAGTCAGTACTAATAGAGCATTCATTGACAGTCAGTAGAGTTGATGTATTTGATTTCAGTGTTGCTTTGTATTACTGGAGTTGTAATTGTTTTAATAGTTTTTCTTTTTGAAAATGTTCAGCTAAAGACTTCTCTTCCACATGTTACTTCTAGTTCTATGTATTTTAATCAGTAGCTCAAGCATTATTCAAGTATAGGGTTATCTTAGGATTACTTATGGCCCTAAGCACCGTACGACGTCCAGGGGTAGTCTCAAGGCGTTACATATAATCAAGCCACAAAGGTTTAGGGATTTTAACGAATAAAAGGGGAAATCAACCATGAAATTAATGAAATCTTAACTCAAATTTAGAAAAACATGTAAATATCATTATCTAAGCTCACCAAATTACCCACAAGCTCTTATAAAAAGCTTTCTCAACATGTAGGGTTTTAGTCTCAAGAGAATGGATGATAGAATAGGCAGAATAGGCTAAAATGGGGATATTTATACCAATCCTAAATACTCAGGTATCGCTATAGCAACCCGATTGTCTCTATCGTGACATTAGGGGATGCACAAGTGAGTCATTATCGTGACCAAGGAGCTGTGATTGCCACTTCTGCTGGACTTTTAAGGGGGTTGCGATCGCACCCCTTTGACTTTCTATTTGTGATTGCACGAACACAGCTGAGAGACTTGCAATTTTACAACTGTCTGCCAACCCCTCTGGATTTATCCAGAATCCTATATACATAAATGGACTATGATACCCTATAAAATTTGATGTTCCAGACTCAA
>NW_025889660.1:0-1650 GCF_002878395.1 Capsicum annuum
TTCCATTAAAAAGTTTAAACCATGCAATAGTTCCATTAAAATCCAACAAGGTGGTGAAAACATTCTCATAGGCATTTTATCAAACATATTGGAGGCATAGTATTTCCAAAACCAAAGCTAATAACAAAATTTTCATATTCTTATTCTCTCTTGTCATCTTCTTTATTATTATCCACCATGCTTTTTTATTTTGAATTTCCCTTTTTTGTTCTTCTAGATCATTGTTATGAGTTATATTCTATATTATTGACATATCATTATTTCATTGTGTAGTTCTTCATACTTGGGAACTATGGAAAGTCCTTTCTTTCTAAGCAAACTTACAACATCTTCACTAATTGCTGGTGTGGACAAACCTGCATCAGTTGTTTCATTGTCATGTGTTGCTCTTAGGCACTTTTTAGGTTTCCTTTTATTGTTTTATAATATTAACTTTTGATGCATCATATTATTTTGGTGTATGATTACTGAGATGCTGTTGAATCAGTTTCCCCTTATTTTCTTGATCTTTAGTCACATGCACATCAGTATCATTATCCTTTGCTAGAGCTTCAAGAGAATTTATAGTGATGACTCCTTTGCTTTATGGTGATTAAGCTTTGTCATTTTAATATTTAGAAGGGTTATTTTTCACTTAATTGGTTAGAAGGGATCTTCTCTACTAGAAGTATTTTACTCGTGGGATTTCATTTCTTCACCTGGCCCCTTCTTCTTCCATAAGGCCCAACTCTACTATACTTTTTAGAATATATATTTGTTATTTCTCCCTCTTATAAAACTTCTTCTTGACCTTCCCTTTTAAATTTCGAGTGCAATTCCATGTATACTTTTTTATTTTGACCCTAAGGTTGAAAATTTTTGTAATATTTTGGAGAAAGTCATATTGTATCTTAATCTTTTAAATCCTTGATTACCCAGTGCTACTTACAATATCATGTTTTAAATATTTAGGCATCTCTACTGCCAAGTCAACTTGAACTTCCACACTTGCAAAACTTGGTCTTGTCCTATTGATTGAGGCCATGTATAGGTGCATTGGTTTCCAACTTACAACTGAAAAAATTGACATCTTCACAAAAAAAGTAGGCATTAAATATGGATAGGAAAGCCATGCCATTGACTGCATAGTTTCTTCATCTAATTCACATTTTATATCATATATTAATGGTATCATCTGATAACCTATTTCATTCTTTATCATAATGTAATTGCACTTTTCATCAATATGTTTACATAATTTTCTATAAGGTTTAATCTCATAAGAATATGCCTATTCCTCAACAAACTAATTTTACAATCACCCTTAATATTACACTATCTTGGAATTTGAACATGAAACTTCTCTATCTTGCTCCATCCATAAAACATATTTTTAATGATTATAAATTGAATGTTATCAATCATGTTTAGCTTTTAGACATCTTCTTCCTTCTAAGATACTCTAAGATCTCTATTATTATATGATAAACTCTTGATAGGATTTATCCCCGCACACTCTTTGTCACCTTATAATTATGCATTTATAAATTCAGTTTTACAAAGTCTGGATGTTGCATCTTTGGTTTCCAATTCTCATCCAAATCTATTATATCCTTTATGTTAACAGTGTCCTCTCTAGGAAAATACTTATTAGGCAATGATTGTGTGTTA
>NW_025889661.1:0-3175 GCF_002878395.1 Capsicum annuum
ATCGAAAATGATGTGCCAAAAATCTACGGTCAACCCTTTTATCAAAGTGGCAATAATCACAGCTCTGCTGCCCTCTAAATGAACATCACCACTGATTGGCATAAGTCTCAATCGCACAATCGCCTGCCAGAACTTGGCCATTAAACTTAGTAATTTCTTGATATTTTTCAATGGGGGTCAAGCAGCTATGCAGGCTCTCCCCCGTCTGTCAGTATCCTGGCTAACCATGGACTTTGTTCAGCCTGTGAAAATATCCAATGTACCAACTCTAGAATAGCCCCTGGTATCTGATAGTCAGGCCCAAATAGAAATATGTTCAAAGTTTTCTCTGAAATGTCAATGTCGAATCCTCTCACAAGAACTGTATCAAGCTTGTTCATATTGGTAGCTGATGAAACTTTAGGGAAGTCCTTCTCTAACAATGCCAATTAGTTGGTGAAAAATTTACGAATAAAGTTTGGTTAGTAAGGTCCAAGTGGCTTTCTCATCCAGGCCAACACCTATGCATTGAAACAACGCTCAAGTTCTGGATACTCATGTAGGGTTCTTGTGATGATCTGGTGCTCCGCAAAATTTTTCCTTTTGATTGGAAACCTATCCGTTGGTGCCATCCTTTTGTAGAAAATGTCACGGGTACCCGCTACTTGCCATCTTATCGCTTCCCTTAGTTGCTGATCCTTACGTCTAATCATGTTTGGATCCTCTTGTTCTGGGACCTTTTCTTGAGCGGGGTTTGAAGTTTCAATCCCTACCTCAATTGGAACTGAAATGGAGGTACTACTGCAGCTACTTTCCACTAGCTCGTTAGACGAAGAGGATGAAGAAACCACTCATTGACTTCGCCGAGTATTATGGGTTGGTGCGTCAGATCGGGCTGCTTGGCCTCTACCTCGGCCTTTGATTTATGGTAATTTGGGAGCCATGGTACCTACAAATGCAACATTTATCAATATACAATTTTAAATAAGAGAAAAGAAATTTTTCTGACCAACAGCGATTAAAAGCGACGGTCCATTGAGCATGTGACGGTCCGTCGACTCCAACCGTTGGGATTGTTCCAGTAGCTCCTTTTCTGCATAATGTGCGATGATCCAATGTGATGATTTGTCGGGTATATGATGGTCCATCGTGCAAAACGTTGACTATAACTGGCAGATGCAACTCTCATTTTTTTATTTTGTTAAACACCTTGTGTATATCTCATGTAAGGGTGATTTTTACAATATTTTGATCGATAATACCCCACCCTAACTTGCCATTCTTGTCCATGGTTTACTCAAAATTCCCCCAGGAAAATATCTGTAATGCTTCAACTAACATCAACAACATACCAACAAAATTTACAAAAAAAATGAGTTTGATGGACCGCATTGTATTCACCTTTTTGATTTCTCATCATATTGAAGAAAATGAAAGGAGAATTCATACTTGATTGCTGCAGTATTGAATTACTACTTGGTATTTTACAATAAACTTCAAACATTCGGATGAAGATTTGATTTAGTGAAGTGAGCTTATGACTTATGATGAGAAAATGAAAAAGGCAGGAGTAGCATTTAAATAGAAAGGGAGAAAGGGGAGTTGAGAAGTAAGAAGGGAAAATGAAAAGGCACATGTGCATTGAACAGGTGGGAGTTACTTAACTCTTCAAATTATCAATCTCAAACAGTTTAAATCAGATAAGAATAAAAAAATTCAGCTATTTAAACTTATCTGACTCAACCCATATAACTAGGGTTAAGTACGATGGTGAAATCGATGGTCCGTCAACTATGCGATGGTCTGTCAGACATTTCGTCATGACTATCCAATGAACAAACCTTGGATCCAACGTACGACGGTTCAAACGATGGTCCGTCGAGCATGTGATGGTCTACTAGATAATTTTATCATTACTTTTCCAGATTCATGGTTTCTAGACATGGTTGCGACGATTGCCCGCTACGGCCTATCGAGCTTGCGATCATTTGTTGGGTAATTCGTTAGTCACGTGAAACTCCTTTAGCTTCTATTTACTCTAAATTGTTGTACCTGCACACTTCCACAACCCTTCAGCTTGTAGAAATCAATAAAACAAACAACTAAATAACTTACATAAATGCTATACAACAACTCCAAGTGGGTTGCCTCCTACTAGCGCCTGATTTATCATTACGGTACGACTTAGTTATCTCGATTACTCAAACTTCATTGAGATAGAAAGTAGCAATGCTTTTTATCGAGTCTTTTAGACCAATATAAAGTTTGACTCATTGCCCGTGGACTTTGAAGACACTTCAATCTTTATTTTAAAGTTCAAATACTCCAGATGAGTCAGCTTGACTAACTTTAAATAGTCCAGATCACTTGGACTTAAGTTTACCTGGGAATAGTTTGAGCCTGGAGTTGAATAGAAGCAGCAAGTCACCTTTCTGAAATTCTCTCTTAACAATTCTACGATCATGGTATTTCTTCATTCGTTCCTTGTATAGGTCAGTTCTCTTATATGCTCCAAGATGAAACTCATCCATCTCATTAAGCTACCCTAGTCTCATTTTGCCACCTCATTCCAGTTCAGATTCAGAAGCTTCAACACCCACAGTTATTTATGCTCTAGCTCAATCGGCAAATGGCATGCCTTTCAATAAACCAATTGGTATGGCGACATGTAAATAGGTGTCTTGAAAGATATTCGATATGCCCATAATGAATCGTCCAATTTCCTAGACCAATCCTTCCTGCTAGCATTCATAATCTTGGAAAGGATAGCCTTGATTTCTCGATTGGAGATTTCTACATGCCCAATTATTTATGGGTGACACAACATAGCTACCTTATGCTGCTTAACTCCATATTTTGCCATGGCAGCTCTGAATATCTTGTTGCAGAAGTGCAATCCTCTATCTCTTAAAATGGTACGTGGTACCCTAAAGCGAGAGATGATACTTCTCTTTAAAAATACAAGAACCCGCTTTCCTTCATTATCTGCTAGAGCTAAAGCCTCAACCCATTTTGACACGTAGTCAACAGCAACTGGTATGTACTTTATTCTAAATGAGCTCAAGAAGGGACCCATCAAATCTATGCCCCACGTATCAAATAATTCTATGTCCAACATTTTAGACATTGGCATCTCATGGTGCTTTGAGATGGACCCTTTCCTTTGACATTGGTCACATATCTTCACGAACTCATA
>NW_025889662.1:0-1424 GCF_002878395.1 Capsicum annuum
GCATGTTAACATGCAGAAGTTTCTCTGGTGATAATTCAAATAGCAAATCAGAAACTCACTAAAATCTATTCATTCAAAGGTCTCCTAATTATAATTATTCTTTTAAATTTTTGCAAAGGTACTCCTAGAAATACTGTAAACACGCTTTCCATAATAGCATAAAAGCTGAGTATGAAAGCAAATATCAGATGAAGCATCCACAATGCCGTGGTACCAAATAGTACTGAAAGACCGGCAACTTCTAAAACAATCTCAAATAAGTATATCAGAACCTTTGAAATGTGCAGAACCACAACTCAAACTTGACAACCACCACATCTCTAAAATGTAAATCACGCAGGATTAACTAGAGAAAGAACTATAGAATCTGACAGTAAACTGCACGACTTGGCTAGCAATAGCAAGTGGAGCAAGATGGTATCGTAATTTATCCACAAAACCGTGAAACCTCACAAAAAGTTGTGGTAAACCTCAATGTCAAGTTTAGGGGCAAAAATAAAGAGACATACATATTTTCACATTTAGTTTCAAGAAAGTATATGTAAACAGACCAAACCCAAGGGCACAATAACTTCTAGTGCTTAGCATAGTGTAAACTTAGGGAACAGATATCGTTGCAAACTAAAAGTACCCAATATATTTTCTCTCTTAGCTTCTTATAATAGCTGATCATGTTACACAAATTCTTCACGGAAATAAATCAAAACAATTTTCAAATTCCATACCAGTAACTCCAAAAAATCTTTTGCAAAGCTTCTCGACAAGAGCTTCCATTTCCTTTTCCTAAAAATACAAACATTCCAATCAATTCTCTACAGAAGAGCCCAAAGAAGCAAGTCAAAATCATGGAACCTTCTTAATTGAAGCAATTAAAAATTGCATGATGTTGCAGAATGATTCTTCCTTAGAGTTCTGGCTAGATAACTTGCCAAGAATATCTGGAAGTCGGTTATAAATTGGATTGCTCCCTGTAAACATTAAGTTCAAAGAGAAAAAAAATAGTATTATTTGATGTGTGTGTACAGTCAAAAACATGCAACACCAGACGAAAGAAGCTCAACAGTAGAAAGACTAGAAAGAGATAAGATAGATTGACTTCTTTATTACCAACTGATGAAAGAAAAGTTTGGTAGCTATGTAACCTTTATTTGACAACTCATGAAAGAAAAGTTTGGCAGGATTTGAAATTATTTCATCTGCATCTTCAAGGCAGATGGCGAATTCATTTATATAACCTTTCACCTAGAAATGATTCACACAAATCAAGATGCTAAACATCTACCACAAGAAAGCTACATACGAGTGTATGATAATCCAGCCAAACCTTCATCATGTCATTCAGTATTAGATGAGAAAGAGATAGAGATAGAGCGGTTGCTTACAACAGTCACTCGGCTTAGAACACGACTAACTAAACTACAACA
>NW_025889663.1:0-1415 GCF_002878395.1 Capsicum annuum
AAATTTCCTACACTTAACCTGTTCAAGTAACTAAGTCATCAACCAAACCACATTCAAAATAAAAAATCTCATTTAAAGTCCCTATACTTAACCACTTTCAGGTGACTAAGTATCAAAATCAAACCATATTTAAAACAAAAAATTCACTTTAAAGTTTCTACATTTAACCATTTTCAAGTGACTAAGTATCAAAACGAAACCCCATTTAAAAAATAAAATCTCTATTAAAGACACTACACTTAACCATTTTCAAGTGACTAAGTATCAAAACCGAACCACGTTCAATAGGAAAAATCCTCTTTTAAGTCCCTACGCTTAAACCATTTTGAAGTGACTAAGTATCAAAACCAAACCACATTCAAAACAAAAAATCTCCTTCAAAGTCCTTACACTTAACCATTTTCAAGTAAGTAAATCACCAAATAAACCACATTTAAAATAAAAATTCTAGTTTAAAGTCTCTACACTTAACCATTTTTACGTGACTAAGTATCATAACCAAACCATATTCAAAAAAAAAATACACTTTAAAATTACTACACTTATCCATATTTAAGTGACTAAGAATGAAAACCAAAATTTCCTTTAAAGTTCCTATATTTAACCATTTTCAAGTGACTAAGTCTCAAACATAACAACATTTAAAACTCAAAATCTCCTTTAAATTCCCTTCACTTAACAATTTTAAAGTGACTAAGTATCATTACAAAACCACTTTCAAAACAAAAAAACCTCTTTAAAATCCCTACACTTAACCCTTTTCAAGTGAATAAGTATCCAAATCATACCACATTCAAAAATTAAAATCCCCGTTAAATTCCCTACCCTTAACCATTTTGAATTGACTAAGTATCAAAACTAAATCGCATTAAAAAATAATATTCTTTAAACTGTCTACACTTAATCATTTTCAATTGACTAAGTATCCAAACCAAACCATATTCAAAAACATAAAATCTCCTTTAAAGACCCTACACTTAACAATTTTCAAGTGACTATGTATTAAAATCAAACCATATTCAAAACACAAAATCTCCTTTAGAGTTCCTACACTTAACCATTTTAAAGTGACTAAGTATCAAAAGAAAACCACATTACACAAAACCACAATCAAAACAAAAAATTCCCTTTAAAGTCACTACACTTAAACATTTTCAGTTGACTATCTATCAAAATAAAATCACATTCAAAACAAAAAATCCCCTTTAAAGGCCCTACACTTAAACTTTTTAATGTGACAAAGTATCTAAACAAAGCCACAGTCAAAAGAAAAATCTCGTTTAAAGTCCCAACACTTAAAAATTTTTAAGAGACTAAGTTTCAAAACCAAACCACATTTAAAATAAAAAAATCCCCTTTAAAGTCCTTACACTTAACCATTTTGAAGTGACTAAGAATCTAAACAAAACCACTTT
>NW_025889664.1:0-2698 GCF_002878395.1 Capsicum annuum
AATACATCTGGTTTCAGATGTATCATAATGATACATCTGATAAAATTATTCGATACCAATTCAAAATTCAATCTCACACAAAAATAAATAGTTTACATATGTCAAACATATGTTAAATGTATCAAACATTTATAAATGAATTAAATATATGAATCAATATTAAAAAGTATCTATCATATTATCATCAGTTATCTGACAACAAATGTATCACTCATATCTACAAATGTATCACTCATATGTATCACCGTTTTATAGTACAAAAATGTATCAAGAAATTAACAACATTATATATGTATTAAGCATACTAATCAAAAATATACGTACCAATGCCGAATTAATAAAAGATTTTTTAGCTTCTACATTATGAAGATTCTTCAACAGAATATGAATGTTTGTCAACAAGAAACACAATAAAGCTTTCTAAATTTTAATGAAAAAAATAATAATAGAGATGATTTAAAAACCAAAATTGTAAATTGCAAATAATAAGATTTGATGATTTTTTTTTTTTTGAAAGATATTTAAGAGATTCTCTTCCATGGTTTACTCTCTTAAAATAATGCAAATCTAATAGTACTTCTTTATTTAATATGTATCAAGTGGAAAAGGAAATATCTGAGATTTTATGATATATTTTAAAAGATAAAAACTATTACTAGTATGTATTTATCCCTCTTAAATTTATGTTTTTGCTTAATTTTTAGGAGAAAGGACAGAAACGACACTTCAAATTAAACTATTTTCATGAAAATGGTCATGGAGTTTAAATTCAACTTTCTAGCCATTTAAGTAAACTGTTGTTATAAATACATATACAACAAGATTTATTGCCCTTGATTTACTCAAATTAGTTGAGTTAAATAATGAATAATTATCACATCTAATTAAATTCTCATAAATTACTCTTATTAAAATTAGTAGAATCCTTTTTCAAATCAAATTCAAATATGAAAATTATTATTTCCATGATCTTCAAAATATCATTCTCTTATATCTCTAACTATTTTTTCTTGTTAGTTTTTTCATTTTTTGTATCTTTTCTTAATTTTAATTTCTTTTTCTTTTTCATTTTTTTCTTTCCACTTTATTTTCTCTCTTCTACTTCTCTTTTTTTCATTTTTTTCATTTTTTTATTTTTTCGTTTTCTCGTATTTTTTTTGGTTTTCTTCTTCTTCTTCTTTTTATTTTTTTTATTTTTTTTATTTTTTTTGCTTTTGTTTTTACACTTCTATTTCTAATTTCTATTTCCCTTTCTTCTTTTTTTCCTTTTTCACTTCTTTATTTTTTTCGAATTTTTCTTTTTTTGTTTTTTCTATTTTTTGCTTTTCTATCACTATATTTTATTTTTAAAAGACAAATATCTATATCATATATACATATTAAAAAAATATAGAAAATAAATAGGCATACAGATCTGCATATGTATTTATGGTAAAAAACATACATATATATCTGCATACGTATTTACAAAAATACATATCTGACTCACATGTATATATAAACATATAAGACACAAAATCTCTACAACAAAAATGACAATTATATACATACACATATACATATAGGTAATAAAAAAATCCATGATACATATCTTAAACAACAAAAGAAAACAAATAAGTACATATGTTACCCTCTAAAATGACATAGTATGTACAGTTCAAAGACAAATCCAACACCGTATAAAATAAATATAGCTCTGCATATATATTTATAAAATATATACCTGATCCATATATATATTCTTATTTTATATGAGTCACCTTTGTATTTCGCAAATACATATGAAAATATATAGTATAGTTACGTTTGTTACTGTTTAATATAAATATGATATGTATTTCGTAAATACATATGTTTGTATGTTTTGTACTATAAATAAATATCCAGATATGTATGGCCATGTATTTGGTATGTTATTTGAATATGTGTATGCGATATACATATTTGTCTTTTTAAAATAAAAGTTCGAGATAGAAGAGTAAAAATAACGAAAAAAAACAAAAAGAAAAAAATGAAAAAAGAGAAGTGAAAAAGAAAAAAAAAGAAAGAGAGAGAAATAGAATTGTAAAAATAAAAGAAAAAAATAAAATAAAATAAAAAGAAGAAGAAGAAAACGAAAATAGGAAAAAAAAGACATGAGAAAGGAAAAAAAAAAAAGAAAACGAAAAAGAAGATAAAAAATAAAGTGGAAAGAAAAAATGAAAAAGAAAAAAATCAAAATTAAAAAAATAATAAAAAATAAGATGAAAAAAACTAACAAGAAAATAAAGGTGAACATATTAGAGAATGAAAGACAATAATGATGTTTTATTTTGAAATCTTGAAGATCATGGAGATAATTATCTTCAAATATGAAAAGAGAAAGAGAAAAGGAAAAAAATAGAAGAGAGAAAATAAAGTGGAAATAAAAAAATAAAAAAATAAAATAAGATGAAATAAAAAGGGGTAAAAGATATGGTTATATTTAGGGGAGGTGAAATAGGAAAATGTAAAGTAGTGAGTGTAAAACATGTACCTGCTTAGTTAATGAGTAAAATAATGTTATTCTTGTAATAAACTATAATTTTACAAAAATATTACTATTTATTGTAATTATAATCTTAAATATACTATTTTCTGTAATTTTTTCAACGAAATAAAAGACCAGGCCAAAGTTTGAGCTAGACCTCTACGCCTATGTGGTTTACAATGGTAAGGC
>NW_025889665.1:0-2260 GCF_002878395.1 Capsicum annuum
TTCTTTCCTTTTTTGTGCTATAAATAAGGGTGGATCCATGATATTGGGTAGGGGTTAACTTTTGTTCAAACTTTGTATTTGTATTAAAAATTCATTAATCATATAATAAAATGGTAGAGTTGAAAATCCATAAGAAAACTTCTTGCTTGACGCAGAGTCGATTCTGAGTCACACCGTTCAATTTTTTGTCAGGTAAAAATAAAATTTTACGCGTCAAGTTTTAATATTTGTGTCACAATCCGAGTCGAGGCCTTGGCTGCAACGGGCATCCCAAACCAAGAAGGCCAGAGAGCCCTTCTCCAACTGGCAATCATGTACACAATTCATATACTAAAAGGAAAAATGCAGAAATACATAACGATACGGGAACATGGTCATTCTTTTACTTTAATTGAACAATACGACTATGAGTTCATGAACATTCAAAAACACCTAATACCATTCTACAAAATCTCTAACAATATGAAAACCATCATCAGTCTAAAACTGGGATGTCACGACCCGAACCGGGGCCCTGGCCATGACGGGCATCCCGAACCATGAAGGCCCGAGAGCCTCTCTAATTGGAAATCATATGCATAATTCATAAACTATAAAGAATTGCAGAAGACATAAAAAAACAGAAACACGGTCAACTTCTTAATTCAAATAGACAATATGAAACGAGGCTCATAACATTCAAAATACATGACACCAGTCTGCAAAATTTCTAACAACACGACAACAACTTCTGTCTAAAATCGGGACAAGGCCCCAACTCGGACCATGAAACAAAACAAAATAGTAATGTCCAATAACCAAGACCTTCCGAATTAAAGGAGGCTCACCAACTGCAAACTTTGGACAACCAATCAACAACTTAGCGGGACTCCAAGACTGTACCTCAGATCCTGGAATATAGGGGGTCAATACAGATGTACTGGTACGCAGAGCAATCCAAAATAATGTACTTTGATATATATAACATAAGTGAGAGCAATTCATAAAAAAGTTTACATACGATATAGGAAAACATATGGGCATACTTAAAAGACTTTGAAATATTTCTTTGAAATCATAAACCTCTCTTTATGTTATTTCTGAGATAGATAATACACCCTAAAATTTGTAATTCCATGGGCTATATTAAATCCGCCCTTGACTCGGTGGCCAAGCCCCCAATCCAAGTTTGCCGCAAGGATTGGAGTATCTATAAGGGGAGACATGCATGACCACAACATGGTGCCATGATCCCCAATCAAATCAACATGTCACGGTAGTGAACAAGACCACATAGAATGGCTCCTAACCATAGTCCCAAATTGGGATGACATGTATCAAGGTACACAAGACCACAAAGCATGGTACCATCACCCCGTGTTAGCAAATTACGGTTTCTAGCATTGAGTCTTTTAACTTGTACTTTCTTTGGGTAACCATCTAAATATATTTAAACCCATTTTTAACCTGTTTTAAACATGCACATTTCTAAATTCAAAATCTGAAAATCTAAATAAAATCTGACTTATATTCAGTTCTGAGTCTGTTATGGCATTATCTGTTTTGGTATCATCATACCAAGACTTGCAATTCATATTCTAAGCCATAATTATCATACATAATTCTTTCATTCAAAAATAATGTTCAAACCACCAAAACATTCAATCGGTACAAGAAGATTCATCTTTCAAAACATATGTAAAACCATGTAAGGATTCCCTCTTTTCAACTCTTAATCATGTCGTGGTCACTTACTTTATTGTGAATCATGCAATTCTTTCACCAGACATCTTCATCATTTATCAACAAGTAAAATACCCTCTCTTTAATTCACCATCAATCTCAAATCATTTAGAAATAGCCAAGAGAAACATTTATATCATGCTTCAAAAAGTGAAAATTTTCAATTTGTAACATGTAAAAATCAAAGGATTATAGCTAAAGAGGGAGTACAAATATTCATGCTCACAACTCATCTTTAAAAACCCAAACGCATACATACATACATACATACATACATATATATATACATACATATATATATATATATATATATATATATACATCAAGACCAAAACATTATTATCAAAAGGGTTCACAAAGCATAATTGTTAATGTAAATTCAAAACCCTTTATAAATTCATGATCTTTCAACCTTATAAACTTAATCAAAATAATTTCACCATGACCATGTAGTTTAGGAAAATTCTAAGTACCTTAGATAATCTAATTCAAATAATAGAACCCGAATCTTGACTCGTGTCTTAGAATTCTTAACTTA
>NW_025889666.1:0-1470 GCF_002878395.1 Capsicum annuum
CTGTGATTTTGTTGTGGTATGGACCTATGTTCAAACACTCTAAAATCAGTATTTATCTATACTTTGTCAAGGGTAAATGAGTCATTTACGTTCTAAATCATCCTATAAATGATATAAATGTGATTTTATCATCCCATAACACCAAATAAACCAAATTCTCAATCCCTCTTCTTCCAAATCCTAAAGAACACAAAATAAGGGTTCTTCTTAAAAGAAATTCAACTCCTAAGGTTCAAAATCCAAGTTCCCTTCAAGAAGTCAAGAAATTCAGTTATGTGGGGTTTGGGGAAGGATAATCTTTCATCCTTGTGCACAAAGGAACTTGATTTTTAATTTGACTTGATGTGATTTAAATTAGGGTTCATGCCCAAATTTCCATATTCTTGAATTTGTGATATTATCATGTGATTTAAAGTTTAATTTACACACGAAATTACCTTGATTCATGTTTTGACTTACATGATTGTTATTATGACATGATTTTTACTATCTTGACTTGAAGTTTTATGAATTGATAAAAGATTCTAATTTAAGTTTTGAGCTTTCTATTTTGAAATAAAGTTTCTACGACATGATGTATGAATTTTAAAATTTAAGCATAAGTTGTTGAGTACAAGAATTTTAAGCTTATGCATTCAAGTTACAAGTATTACAACTTGATTAAAGTTTACTTTTGATCTTATGATCACATTTAAGATTCAAAATCTACTACTTCACTCCATAAGTATGATTTAAGTAAGAGGAGTGTAGTCGATTTTTAGTTTACAAACCTGTATGCGTAGTGGATTTTCTAAGTATGAGCATATATATATATATATATATATATATATATATATATATATTGGGAGTAGTATTTAGCACCGAATAGGGAATGTGGGTTTATCTCATCCTATTTCTTAGAAACTATGAGCCACGGTAGGTTTCAGAGACCTCATATATATATATTGGGATTAGTGTTTAGAACCGAAAAGGGAATGTGGGTTTATCGCATCCTATTTCTCCGAAACTATGAGCCACTGCCGATTTAAGAGACCTTACCATAAAGTGTCTTCTTCACCCAATATGGGCTAAGATTAGTTGTCACTTAAGTCAAGGTTCTATTTTAATGGCAAGGGTAGAGAAGCTCTCCCCAACGTGGGTAAGACGTTGGACTCTATGATATCTCACATGGTTTATGTCGGTTATAAGAATCTCCCACAAGAAAGAATAAAAGTAAAGATTTTTGAAACTAAAGGTAATGACTCACTAAGATTATTGGTTATGATTTATTATTCATGTTTTATGATCTTTAAACTTTACTTTTATTCATGACCAAGGTGAGTCCTTTTAGACTTAGTATTTACGATTTGAAAGTATATTCAGTTTCTATTTTACTTATGTCTTCACACCATATACATAGTACATTCCAAAGTAATGACCACATATATGTGTCTGTGGATACATTGCTTCATAATGTAGGTAACAAGTATA
>NW_025889667.1:0-1312 GCF_002878395.1 Capsicum annuum
TTGTATTTCATTGTTGTTGAGAAACCATTGCATTACACCCATGTGTTTTCAAATGATTTGATACGAAATTTGCTTTATAATGGCTCTGAACTATATATTGTAAAAATATTATGTTTTGTTTTGATATCTCTGCGTGCTAGTACTTTTGTGCTGACCCCTCCGCCCAGTCTAGGGGTCAAGAGAATCAGTAGGTCATTCAGAAAGAATTGCAGAGAAAAGTGGTGAGCCTTCTATGTTTCGGAAGGTCTTATGTCCTATAGTCCTTTTTCTAATATTTAGTTTTGGGGTCTACTGGGGGCCTTGTCCTAGTTTATATACGGTTACTTGACTCAGTCATTTGTTAGAGATTTTCGCAGACAGTTGTTTAGAGGTTAATTGATGTTGAGGGAACCTCATCTCCCCGTTATTGTTTCTTTCATATTTATGACCATGTTTCCGAATTATTGTGTTTTTCCGCATTACTTTGATCATATGAATTAGGTGCATGATTAACAGACAGATAGGGGTGTTTCGGGCCTCCATGGTTCAAAATGCTCGTCACGGCCAGGCCTGGTTCGGGTCGTGATAGAAGTGTTGCGTCTCATATGATTCAACAATGTAGACGATTTATATTAAATGTGTGAGATGCATATATCGTAAGCATAATTAGTGTTGCTCAATAGCTACATTTGGTCCCATGAATAACTCTATTGTTAGTTGTCTCTCTGCCAAACTTATATAAAGTCATCATATCTTGCCCAAACGCGTAAATTTCATTTGGTGAAACTTACGACATCCAGAAATTGAATGGAAGTTGCCTTTGTTTTCAATTATCCGAGTAGTTTAAAAAGTACGTGCACGCTTTGGATTGCAATGGCATGCATTGCAGGTTTGTTGTAGATATACATGCTATAACTTCATGGCACAATTAGACAGGTAGATATGGAGGTTGAGAATTATATGGAAGATTAGTAGGTCTCAGGTTAGTAAGTAGTTGAGTGTGGCCGCCCGGTAGATGGGAGCGACGAGGCTAGACTCATGTCTTGTCATTATTTAGTAGTAGTATTTAGTAATCACGTAATTTCTTTTTCATCAATGTTTTTGCGCTACAATGCTGTATTTTGCACTGTAGCTTGAAATTTTATTTGCATTTCTTTTTCTTCCAGCAACCCTTTCCCGAACAGCTTCACTTTTTGTGCCGAGGATTTATCGAAAACAACCTATCTACTCAATAAAGATATGGATAAGATCTGCGTTCCAAAACCCCACTTGTAAAATTACAGTAGTATACTATTGTTATGTGTTGTCGCTTACATTTATGTTTCGCGTACAT
>NW_025889668.1:0-3290 GCF_002878395.1 Capsicum annuum
TGATGGCTCACAAGATCTATACAGTATGTTTCATTATTTATGATTTATGACTTTCATCTTTCAGTTATTCTAGAGTATGTGATTCATTACACTCAGCATGCATTATTTTATGAACTTTTATTAACATTGAAATATTGTTTCACTTATGCATTCACCCCTACATGCTCAGTACATTCCAAAAGTACTGATCCATTTATACGTCTATGTTCTACGTTGTTTAATAATGTAGTTTTAGTTGCTTAGTTTTAGTAGCATGAGTGATTTCAGGCATCTCTATCTACATACCAATATTTGGTTAGTCCTTATAGTTTAGGGACCTAGTTATTCAGACTTTCAGTTTATTATAGTAGCCTGTTCAGTTATTTTCAGTCAATTTAAGTCAGTTGGGGGTGTGTCCTAGTGGCTCTCTAGTTGTTAGTAGTAGAGGCTTGTCCGACTATTAGGTATATTTCAGACTATAATATGAGTTGTTCATACTTTTAGCTCAAATGCATTCAAACATTATGTTCAGTAATTTCTAGATAAGTTCAGATTTTGTATTTCAGTAATGATTGCTTGATTAAATCTCTTTGATATGATTTTTAGATTTAGTATAAGGCTTACAGGGTTAGCTTGAGACTACTTATAGTCTTGAGCACCGTGTGATGTCCTTAGACCCATTTTTGGGGCATTACAAACTTGGTATAAGAGCCTAAGGTTTAAAGAGTCTTAGAGAGTCAGACAAGCTGCATTACGTAGAGTCTTGATCATGGTGTGAAGCGCGCCACATTTGTGAGTAAAAAGCTACAGAACATTTTAGGAAATCATCTTTTTTTCTTTCATGATCCATCGCGCTTACAACTGTCTCTATATGCTTTTAACTTGTGCTCTTACATGATAGGCGCAGAGCTAATGCTTGTAGAAATGATAACCAGCTACCCTAACCATCTGATCCTCTGAATGAGAATGTGTCTCATACTGAATTTTGGGCTACCTTTCAGGCACTGGCCCAAGCTATGACTGCCAATGTTTAGGGAAACCATCAGGCTACAGTCTCGCCTCAGCAAGAGGGTGATTTAGCTACATCCAAACTTCATGACTTTATAAGGATGAATCTGCCTAAATTCTTTAGATCAAAGGTAGGTGAGTACCCACAGTTGTATCTTGATGAGGTGAAAAATATCACCCAAGTCATGTATGTTACTAAGGAGGAGAGTGTAGAATTGGCATCTTACAGGATGAAGAATGTTCCTTATGATTGGGTTGTTATGTGGAAGAAAGGTAGAGGTAAAAATATAGCTTTCATGAGTTGGCAGGTATTTCAGGATGTATTTCTAGATGGGTTATTTCTAAGTGAGTTGCGAGAAGAAAAGATTGAAGAGTTCATGAACCTGAGGCAGGGATCGATGTCAGTGAAGGACTACTTTCTTAAGTTCAATTAGTTGTCTAAGTATGCTCCTAATTTGATAGTTGGCCCTAGATCTAGGATGAGCAAGTTTATTACCGAAGTGTAGTCAAGGAGTGTAGGATTGCTATGCCTATTGGAGATATGGATCTTGCTAGATTGATGACTTATGCTTAACAGATTGAGGCAAAAAAGTTGAAAGGGAGAGATAGAGGGAATAAGAAGGCTAGAACTGGGCAGTTTAAGTACGGCCAACCAAGATTTGCAGGGGGATCATTCATAGTTTTAGGGTTGCCCATCTTTTCTGGCACCATCTTTAGTCAGTGCTCCCGGACCCAGAACCAAGCAAGAGCAGTGGGGGAGGAATTTTATGTCCAGGTCTCAGAATAGTATGGGCGGAAATCTCAGTTATCCTGAATGTGCTAGATATGGTAAGAATCATCCTGGTGAGTGTTTGTTAGGACAAAAAGGTTGTTTTGGATATGGTAAGTTGGGTCACGGAATCAAAGAGTATCTGTATTCTAAGAAAGAAAACAGGGATGTTCATCCCTAAACTCAGGCTACTAGTTCACTAGATCCTCTAGGTCGCCCAACCCCTCCTCAGGGCATATCATCCAGTACCAGTAGCGGTCAGTGCTAGAATCAGTTCTATGCTTTACCATCCTATTAGGAGAAGGAGAGTTCACTAGATGTTATTACCGGTATGATTTATTTCTTTCATTTTAATGTTTATGTGTTGTTAGACCCAGGGTCAAATCTCTCTTATGTGACTCCGTTGGTTGCAATAAATTTTGGAGTGGATCCTAAAAAGCTTTCTAAGCCCTTCTTAGTTTTTACCCCAATAAGTGAGTCATTTATTGCCAAACAGATCTATAGAAAGTTTTCTATCACTGTCCTTCATAGATCATGTTAGCAGACTTAATAGAGCTAGATATGGTCGACTTTGACCTTATTTTGGGCATGGATTAGCTCCATTCATGTTATGTATCTATAGATTGTTGCACCTGAGTGGTGACATTTTAATTTCTAAATGAGCTAGTCTTTGAGTGGGAAGGTAATTCAGTGTCTCCCAAGAGTGATTTCATATCCTATCTTAAGGCCAGGAAGTTGATCTCAAAAGGATGTATTTATCATTTAGTTTAGGTCAAAGACACTAAGTCTGAGGCTTCAATAGTTCTGTCTGTTCATTTAGTCAATGAGTTGTTGGAAGTTTTTCCTAAAGATTTACCAGGGGTCCCTCCAGATAGAGAAATAGAATTCAGTAATGATCTTATTCCTGATACTCAACCCATCTCCATTCCTCCATATCGTATGGCTCTATCCAAGCTTAAGGATTTGAAAGATAAACTCAAAGACCTCTTATATAAAGGCTTCAAAAGGCCTAGTATTTCTCTATGGGGTGCTCCCATCCTATTCGTGCAAAAGAAAGAAGGTTCTCTATGAATGTGCATTGACTATCATTAATTGAATAAAGTTACATTTAAAAATAGATATCCTCTTTAATGAATTAATGACTTATTTGATCAACTCCAAGGTTCGAGTTAGTTCTCTAAGATAGACCTCAGATCCGACTATCACCAACTTAGAGTAAGGAAATGTGTGTTCCAAAGACAACTTTCAGAACCCTTAAAGTCATTTTGAGTTTCTAGTCATGTCTTTTGGGCTAACAAATGCTCCAGCAGCCTTTACAGACTTAATGAGAAGAGTGTTCAAACAGTACCTACATATGTTTGTCATAGTCTTTATCAATGATATTCTTGTTTATTCTCGTAGTGAGGATGACCATGCAGACCATCATAGAATTGTGTTACAAACTCTAAGAGACTACCAGTTGTTTGCCAAATTCAACAAGTGTGAATTTTGGCTAAGGTCAGTATATTTCCTCGGTCATATTGTTTCCAATGAT
>NW_025889669.1:0-2202 GCF_002878395.1 Capsicum annuum
TCAATATCTTGTTGTTATTGTGTTTTCATTGTTGTTGTAGTGAATCCAAGAGTGGTCACCAAAGGGGGCCTCGGTTCTTCAAACTTGAGGACTGATTTGGTGTTTGTTTCGTGTTTCCCTTGTGTTTCTTATATCAAGGGGTTATGATAGTAAAAATTTTGGTGACTTTTTAGTTTCTTAACATTAAATATTTAATATAATTAAGAGAAATAAATGTGTGATTTTTAATTTATTTTAATCTAGAACATAAATGAGAAAAAATAAAGAAAATCCCAAAAAGAGAATAAAGATAAACTTACTTCTTGACCAAAGAAAAATGCCATATCTTTTCTTTTATTCCTAGCTTTATTATTATCAGTAGATTGTATATTGAAAAAAACTAAAAAAAAATTATATGACAAAATATCAATAAATTTTTATTTTAGCAATAAAATAATCAATTGAAGAGTATTTCATGTTTTCCTTTAATACAGAGTGTAAATTTATGTTATAAAGTCTTGTTTTTGCAGAATACATATCTTATTTTTAGAGAAATAATCAATTAAAAATTTAAAATAAACAACAATAAGTATATATACTCATATATATTTCTTAATCATTCAAACTTCTACTTTTTGAATGAGTTCAATTTCTTATCACAACCTTTTTAATTGGCTGACATAGTTTAATGTTGGGTTATGAGAAGATTTAAAAATTGGTTGATATTTTAAGAAAACATACTCAATTGAGGCGTTTAATGGGTTGTACGGGTGATTAAGCAGATAAGAGGCTAATATTTAAAAAAAATACTCAATTGAGGCGTTTAATTATGAAAGTTGAATTTTAGATAAGAAAATAAAATAAAAAATCAAGAGGATTAAAATTAAATAAATGTGATCTTTAGTGATATACCACATAATTTAAATTAGACAGAATTGAACAAAAAGAAGAAAAGTGCTCTATTACTTCTAAGTGGTTTATATGTTCTACTGCTTTCAATAATAACCTTAAAGTTCTTGATGCCAAATAATAAATCTTTATTCAGAATTTTCTTCAATCTTTACACCAGTTTTTTCCTTATTTCAATATGCATTAAATCGATCTAGCCAAATAAAAACTTTAGTGACTATCCAAAGACATAATAAAAAATTTACAATTAATTAAAATGAGGACCTTCTAGTATAAAAATCATATCCAAAGTAATACACTCAATTCGCTATTTCTCTCAGTACTAACGGATTTTCACATTCTAAAAACTCTCTCACAAGTCAATCATTTCTACTATAATTTGTAAATCAAGAAAGGATTAAAAAAACATGTGTAGCATAGGTAGAAAGAACTTGCAGAAAAATATAATATTCAGGAGGGACCCAAAAAAAAGATCAAAAAAAAAAAACAAAAGAAAAACATATGACCTTCAAAATACATGTTTCACATTTGGGCTAATGAGAAAATTCAAACAAAAAATAGTAAGCAGAAACACAAAACTTAAGCAAATATTAACCTAAAAGGTCATATTGTTGCTTAAACTTGGTTTGTACAACTCTATCTTTTATATATGCAAAAGAAGGTGGAAATGAACATTGTACCAATATTGAAGAATTTTCAGATTCTGCAATATCTCATTCCAATAAAGTATTATATATCCACTATAAGAGACCTTCCACATTACTAACTCCTCTAACTCTTCCTCATTCTTAAAATTATTATATAATTAATAGAGTTAAATATAGTGACTTTTGAATTTTCTTTAAACACATAAATATTTAAATGGAGAAAAAACTTAATTAATGTAAAAAAAAAACCACAAAAAAGATAAGTAGAATTAGAGGCCTCTAAGGCATGCCACATAGGATGAACTAACATTCTCTTTTATATATATACTAGTGAATGTATTCGCGCTTCGCGCGATTATAAAACTTATTAGTAAATTTTTAAAATGATAGTTTATAAATTTAGTTGAGACAAAAAAGATTTTTCACAAATATGTATTAATGAAATAACAAATATAAGTAAAGTTTAAATTATATTCAATTTTCATGGTACAATTTTGTGCTCCAAACACTCTACATCTTAAAACTATATGCTTCAATTTTTCATTAAATAATCCAATTTAATTCTTGATACACCACACATCGAAAGATAGTTGCATAATTAAAATTAGATATTGTTAGACAAATAGCAAAATACTATATAAAAACAAAGTAATCCATAAGTTATTCT
>NW_025889670.1:0-3256 GCF_002878395.1 Capsicum annuum
CAGTTGGAAGGGTGTCATTATCGCGCCACTGGTAAAAACAACTCGATATAACCCTTATCTAGCAGGTCCTCAAGCGAGAACGGTGGAGCCCTCATCTAGCAAGTCAAGCCACCTCATCTACCCTCATCTAGCAGGTATGATGTCTCTCATCCACCCTCAACTAACAAGTGTGATGTATCAACTACGCTGGCTACGTAAATATGGAGCACAAGGATTGCTTCTAAGAATCACACCCTCTACTACTAAGTGAGTTCCCATCCTTGAGCTCGCTCAGTGCTAGTTTCTACTCCCAACTGGAAGACTCAGGAATTAATTCTCAACTGAACACTGGCTGAACTGAATCTGACACTGATCATATTACTCAAAAGTTCTGACGGAGTTACGCTCAGATCACTAGGTTCCGTATCTGTCCGAAAAGATATCGAATCATGGTATCTGACTGACGATACAGAGCTTGAATAGATTACCTGAATCGCTTATGAGATTAGAATAAATAACTTGAATACTATTAGAAATGAGCTGATTGCAGGCCAGAGGCTAGATTACTAGCGATACAGAGATTGCATAGATAACTGAGATTACTGAGCTTTATTAAGCTTTGCACTTATCTGAGGATACAGAGTTCTATAGTTCACTGAGTTCTAAGAATTATGGCTCGATTAGAATTATCGAGAAACTGACACAGGCTCTAGATAACAACTCTATTTTCGGGTATAAATACCTCCAAGACTCGATAACATAAAAGTAATACATAATCATTCTTCATCACAAATCATTCATGCATTATCACGGTTATCCATTCATTCATCATTACAAGCATTTATTCATGTATTACAAGCATTCATTCATCATTACAATCATTCATGTATTATCACAATCGTTAAAGCATCACTTGAAGTAGTTGGGCATCATAACATACTTTCCCCCTCAAGATCCTTAGGACATCGCATTAAGCATTTAGGAAACATAGACCTCTATTCATCATCACAACCACCAAAGGGTCACTCCAAACCTTTAAGGATCATCAACATCAGTTCACCATCATATACTAGCCTAGGAAAGATATGCTATTAGATTATACCCTATTCAACAAGATCTTACATCAAGTACTTCATACCTATATCAGTCTTGTCATGTGTTTGGATATCACTTGATTTGGGGATAACTTCATACTAACACGTCACTATTTTCTTATTAACCACTTGACACGTATTAAAAGTTTAGTATATATCAAAGAGTACAAAATCGAGGAATCTTACAACCATCATATCTCGACTTGTTCACTAGGGTCTTTCAACATCCACTAGACATGATCAATTTTACACCTACTTGGGGATTTCATGCTATTTGACACATTTCACTCACTAAGGCATTTTATCTAACAGTAGACATGCATGGACTAGCTCATAATTTAGTGTTTCACCTACAACATATTATAATGGCTCTTATGTTTCACCTAAGCTCTTTATCAAACCTATGGGAAACATTCTTCACTTATTCAACCATTTCTATACCCAAAAGTCATGAACACATCACATGAAAAAAATAACTTCAAGAGGGTCTATCACAAACATCACATGAGTTCCATATACTAGGATCAAAGCTCATAAATCTTGAAGACAAACATAAATCAAAACTCAACAACACATTGAATATCAATTTCAACTTATACAAATTATTAAAAATTCATAAACATAAAAATCTTTGAGTTTTGAAAAGGGTTCTTGAGCTTCTTAGATGAAAGGGACCCAAGAATCAACATCTACATACCTTAACCTTTGAAATTGAATGAACTCTAATGTTTGAGACTCTATCCGCACTTATAATAAATAATTCTTGAAGCCCACACTATGAGAAACTTTATTCTTGAAGAAATCTTGAAGAATTTATGGATGATTTTTGGAAGATTAGGGTTCTTGATCGAAATCTTAGTTATTTCTCTTCTCAAGAGAATTGAAAGAGAAAAATGTTGAAATTAGGTTTTTGGAAGAGGTTTCCATATTTATAGAGGCTCAAAAAGTGTGGGAAATGACCAAAATACCCTTGCAAAAATGTCTTTAAGTTGCTGGAAAAAAATGACTGACGACATTTGTGACAGGCTGTCACAAAATGTCGTCACAAAAAGGGTGAATTTTATGATTTTCATCCCAGGGCTGACGACGTCGTCAGAAATGTCGTCAAAATCTGACGACGTTGTCAAAAAGGTCGTCAGAAACGTGGTAGCCCGTCAGAAACGTCGTCACCATTTTTTAGCTTGACAGGCTGGAGTAAAATGAGCATAACTCTTTGCTCCGATATTAGATTTAGGCGAAATTAGTATAGTTGGAAAGCTAATTTAAAGATCTTTCATTTGATATATAGCAAGCCGCTCATTTCTCCATATACAACGAGTTTTGGTCGATTAAAGTTGACCCAAATTTTGACGGTCACTAAAACTTGAACTATAGGAAAGCTTTCAACTCGACCATGGATTAGGGGACCTCTATGATCTTAATTCATGCTCAAATAGATTCTCACATGATTTAAAGTATTTCATACTTGGGCGGATATTTTCGAAATATTTGACTCAGATTTTCGCTTTACCAAATACGTTCTAAGGCTTAGACTGAAAAAGAATTTTGCGGGGCATTACAAAAAATTAGTCAACCGAAAAGCACATATATTAGTTTAAACACAAGAAAGTTTATAAAGAGTATATTCTCTTTAGTCCTTCCTTGAGCTATTCTCTTTCACCTTTTCTTTCTTTCTTTAATCTTGTCAATTTCTTCTTTCAACTCCTTCAATTTCATATCAACACAATTATCCTTTTGTTTGGGTTATTTAGGCTTGTTAGCTTCTTCAGAAGCTTCCTTAACCAATTCGTTCAACCCTAACATTTATATTCAGAATTTTATAATAATAAGTAGATAGATTAAACTCGATTTACAATAAATAATGTACTTGGTCCACTTTCAAACTTAAGTAAGCTCAAAATTGAAAGATACTATAATCCTAAATTTATATGTTCATTTTTCAAGCAAAAGTTATGCATATCAAGATTTAATACTTATTATAACCTTATATTTAGAACTCAACTAACAAGTTTAATTAAAGATTCAATTATAATACTAAGGAAATAATTAAATACCATAATCAAAACAAAGCTACAATTCAACAAAGGAAGGAAAAAAAAGAAAGAGACAAACCTTTGATGTTTTTGACCACTTCATTCGAGGCGACTTGCTTATTTCTTTCAATTTTTGATCAAAAATTTCCT
>NW_025889671.1:0-4871 GCF_002878395.1 Capsicum annuum
TATTTGATACCTTAATTGACATCAAACTTGATCATAAAACTACCAAAGAACCATGATGTACTATGAATAAGCTTGAAATATGGCGCTAATATTGATTTGTATATTTTGGGGTATTACAGTTATAACGGGTCACCCATTAGTTTAGGCTTGACACTCTCGTCCTTCGGGACATAAGTTTAGTGGATCCATGCTAGCCAGTGTTGGTACCCTTGGCAAGGTACTAGCACCCTTCCAATTGGAGTTACAGGTTAAACCTCAATTTTGCTCAGATTGGGATATGTCGATTGTAGTTAGCTCCCACAGTCCTTAGTTTATGTTTCAGCTTTAGATTATGTTTAGTTTTTAGATTATGCATGACCTTGTACTCAGTTATTCAGTTTTTTTGCAGTACACCTTTATACTTGGTCATTGCGTCAGTTCATATCTCATAGTTTTAGACTAAGTATTCATAAAGGAGCCTCAGTATAGTTTTATATCATATTCAACATTATTTTGAGATTAAATATAATAGTCATATTTCTATACCTTTCCAGTTAACAGAAATGTTTTAGCCCATGATTAAGATATTTCACTACCCTTTACAGTTGTTACGTACAGATATGTTCTAAATGTATATTTCAGTAAATGGCTTATGTCCTCAGTTTAAAGCATGTTTTAAATATTTTTATAACTAACGCATATCTCACATACTCAAAATACCTATTCTACCTACATTTTTCATGTGATATAGATTCAGGTACTTACTGTCAAGATCATAGTTAGGCAGATCACAACATTCAGCAAATAGGTAATGAGTTCTCTTATTTCGAGGACTCAAGACAGTTGTAGTTCTTGTACTTATAGTTTCTTATTCATATGTATTAGTTAGGGATAGTTGGGGGTCATTCCTGACAACCTATAGTCAGTATTAGTAGAGGCTTCGTAGATGGTCAGACAGAGTCACTATACGTAGTTTAAGCCCTCTTTCTTTCAGATTACACTATTGTAAACTTTGAAAAAAAATATATTGAAATATATTACCTCATGATTCTTCTTCCTCTCATTAAATTTAGCTTTTATATTTATTTTAATCAGTTACTCAAGCATCATGCCAGTACCATGGGTTAGATTGGGATCACTTATAGTTCTAAGAACCGTGTTACGACTAGGGGGTAGTCTTGGGTCATGACACAACCTTAGTTTCTCATGCTTTTGGGATACTTCTTACAATATTTTAGACTTGAAAACTATTTGGATAGATCATTCCCAAGGACTTCAATTCGCATACAATTTTGTTGAAGTGAGCAAACATTAATTCCACGATTTCATTTTCTTTTATTTTGAAGAGTTCATACTCATTGATCAGGTCATTGATTATCGCCTTTTTTACTTTAGTGGTTCCTTCATAGGTTACTTATAATTTATCCCACATCTCCTTTGCGGTTTCACAGGTTGATATCTTGTCATATTCAGCTTCGCTAACTGCATAATAGAGTAAACTTATAGCTATTGCATTAGTTTGAATTACCTCTTATTGTTCCTTGGTGACTTCAAAGTTTTCGAAGTTGTCCAAGTCAACACTGCTTGATTCCTTATCCTTCTATTTTTCTTTAATTCCTGGAATGGGTTTTGGTACTTTATTAATGACAACCCAAGTTGGAAGTCATTAACTAGACAAAAATCTTGAATCTATTCTTTCAATGAGAGTAGTTTTATCCATTGAGGTATGGTGGTCCTATAGATGAGTGACTATTTTGAAGGAGGGCTCTTGGAGTCTGGTAATTTGCCTTTGGATCTTTGCTTATATGAGGTTAAGCAGTACTGTTGGTGAGACCTGCTCTGATACCACTTGAAATTCAAGAAGGAAGAGGGGTTAATTGAAAACTTTTTTTGAGTCAACTAATTAGTCATGACAATCGACTCACCTGTAAGTAGATATACTGAATAAAATAGATTAGACTTAAATGTGTAAACAAATAAATAGATAAGTAAGAGAATAAAACAGAGAATTATTCTAGTTCGAAATATCGATGTGGTGCTTACTTCCAGTCCCTTGGGTTACAAGGATTTATTTAGAGCTTTCAAAGTAGATTCGGAGTTTAGATATAGTGAACAAGTTCTGAATCATATTTTGTTATTCAGATCTTGTGATACAGCTTTAACTGGTATGACTAAGTTGACTCAATCTTTCTCTTTGTAACTATTGTAAACTAAAAAGTACAAAGATTTATTTAGACTAAGATTAATATACACTAAGAATTTCCTATGAAGTTGCATGATGTCTTTGGTATTCAATCTTCTCTTTTATAGCCTTCAGTTGATTCAGCTTCCTTTCTCTATAAGAAAAGCCCAAGGGATTTCTTCTCAATCAAGGATTTGAATTGATTTCTTGATTGAGGAATTGTACGATATGGTATGTTCATATCAGATATGTCTGTACGTATGATACAACCTTCTTTTCGTGAATATAAGCTTATAACAATACATGTTTATATTAGATACGTTCATGTAGAGGGTGTGATCTTCCTTCCTTTCACCCTTTCGTGTGAGATGCTATTGTTGATTGATGGTCGATATCCTTCCTTATACTTTGGGATCTAATGAGATTTTTGATTGATGTAATTCCAAATCCAGCGCTTTCTCCCTTGTAGGTAGGGAGGGATCGACTTCCTTGTAAGTGAGGATCACCCGAGATACTCCTCCATATTTTGCTCTTGGAAGATCTTCCTTGATGTGATCATATCTTTAGTGTATTCTACATCTATTTGTTTATTAGTTTATCATTATTAAAACAAATTATATAAATATGGGGCTAACAAGAAGAATCCTTAGTTGAGTGACGAGAAAAAAGTCATAAGTTGAGTGACTTTCTAAGAAAAAAGTCATAAGTTGAGTGACCATTTGATTTATTAACTCTATTTTTAAAATAGCAGATAAATAAACTTCAACAGAGGTATGTATTCAACTAAATTCAAATAATATTCAAATTTAACCTGTTCATTGATTTCAGAAACACTCAAGGTCTAAGGATCTTGAGTTCCTGCCCTATTCATACTACAATTGACATATGTTTATGTCTAGCAGTTGATGGATTCTATTCGGTATTGAAATTGGATCAGATATATATTTCCTTAATTTTTTGAGAAGGATCGGACATTAATACCGACTTATCAAACTCTTCCCTCTAAAAGTTTAGATAATTTGGAGGACGTTAATTCGCTGAATTTTTTTATTACCCTTTCTCTTCGATCAGTCATTTGATCTTTTAATTCTCAATATATATATATAATCTTCATTCTTTCTATTATAAATGTATTTATATTATAGTAAATTTATATTAATAATATAGATAAGATCTATCAAGATCTAGTTGATATCTATTAGGATATAAAATATGTACCTGTTAGAGAGAAACTAGGAGTATTTTCCCCTATAAATAGAGGGGTTTTTGTTCATTGTATTCTCAATCCCTCACCCCAAGAGAATCCCTCAAGAGAAATAACAATTAATCTTTCTTCTCTCTCTGCTCTCATTCTTCTCTACTTTATTTTTCATAACACGTTATCAGCATGAGTCTATAATTAGTTAAGATATATACTTTAATTGGTTATATATACTTTAATTGGTTCGATGACACGAGACTCAACCACAGGTAAGTATTAAATTAGAGAGATTATGTGTCAATAATCTTTGAAGGTGCAATTTTGATTTGGAAAAAAAAAGAAAAGAAAACAAGTTACTGTACAAATAGGCCAATACATATTAAGAGAAAATTTCTTTCTCTGTTTGTGTTCGTAATCCACATATGACCTTACATATATTAATGTTTTATGTAAAAGTTAAAAGTCTTTTATTTTACTACGATACGGTATTAGGTTTGTTCATACTAATATATGTTCCTTCATGATTACTTTAGAGTCTTCTGTTGTCACGATGACATAATTTGTGTAGTTTTGAATGAATGAATTGTTAAATTATATGTTCGATCACTATCATAAATTAGATACTTGAAAAAATTTATTGTCTCGTCTGAGTAAATATGGTGATCGTTGGTAACCACTAAAGGTGGTGTTATTTTGAAAGGCCCGAAGGTTATCTCACTAAAAGGATAAGACATCGGGTTAGAGTCCCGATGCACCATGATTGAAGATGTTGGGTTTAAGTCCCATCGATTTATAGATTAAAACACCTTTATATGGATAAGACACGCATCATATTGATGATCTTATGATGGCTAAGACAAAATAATGTGTATTTGATAAAAGATCATGAAACTTGTCCATTGAATATGCTCCATTCAAAAAAGTGAATGTGGTAGCAATATATGATAAGTCTGAAAGATGACAAATTGCTCCATTCTAGAATTGAATATGGTAGAAATATATGATATACTCTGAAAGATATGTGAGAAAAGTTCTCTACATTATATGCACACCTTGATTTGCTCTTGAATTATTAATATTTTGAAAGAGGATATAAGCTATCATAATTTGATATGATTAATGAAAAATTTAATTTTATTCCTGGAAAAGAGAATTTTAATTGTTATAAGTACAGATCCATTCCCTAGGTGAATGTGATAATATTTAGTAAAACTTATCAATACAAACGTGCACTTAATTGTGATTGTACCACAACTTACCTCAGAAAGAGGAAGAATAATTGAGAAGAGTTATTTTAAAATCTAAAGTAATAAATTTGAAATTTATTCATGTAATAGTAAATCTGAAATTTACTAAAGAAAAAAGTACATGTCATGGTAAATATGGAGTTTACTAGTATAAAGTTCATAAATTGACATGAACGATTGCGACATCCCAAAAATTTGTATAGCGAGTATTAAATATATATTGAAGAACTAGAAAATTCTTTATGAACTTTTAATGTTGTGT
>NW_025889672.1:0-2470 GCF_002878395.1 Capsicum annuum
CGCCACCTCCTTTTCCCTTACCGTCCGTTTTCGGTATCGGAGAGACAAGTTCAACTTTCTTGTGTGTTTCCCATTCAACTTTCTCTTGTAACATCACCGGATCAACTTTTCCAATCACAGTTAGTTTCTTCGAATCCTCATCACGCATAACTTTCTCCACACCTATATGAACATACAATCAATACTAAGAAATTGAAAAGGAGAAGAAAACGTAAAAGGAGGTTTATTGGTTTTTGTTCAATTAAAGCAAAATGCAATAATATTGACAACAATTTTTCTTCAAATTCCAAAAAATATATTTGACCAAAAAACTCCGCAATTTTGAAATTTTCTGAATTCACCGTAAAGATGTTTTCATTTTTTTTGGCTCCAAATTACTCACAAATATTCAAAAAACAGACTCCAATAAGTTTTCATGGCCAAACAACTCCAATTTTTTGTTCAGTGGAAGCAAAAATGCAGAAATTGAAACACAACATTACCAAAGAGAACAACAACAAAAAAAAAATATCATTCAATTTATAGTGTATAGTATACCTCCAACACTTGAAATGGCTTTGACAACTTTTGTAGCACATCCTTCACAATTACATGATTTCAAAACAACACTTAAGTTTCCTCCATCCTTCTTATTCTCTTCTCCTCCTTCTTTCTTCTTTTCTCCTCCTTCATTCTTCTACAAATAAGAAAAAAAAAAATCAAGAAATGGTTCAGTAACCAAATACACTAGTAAAAAAAATGAGCATTGTCCACTGCAGAATAATGAGATGCACAAATTGAAAAATGGTTCATTAAACAAAAAACCTTAGTAAGCAAATCGAGCAATGGCCCCTAAACACGCACAAATTGAAAAATGGTTCAGTAACGTGGTAAGGTGGCTTTACTTTCATAGTGGGACTTCTGACGTGAATTCGAATTAGTCGGGCTTCAATTTGGGGTACCTATTTCCTTGCCCAAATCTGGATTGGTCATGTTGTAACGTGGGTTACCAACTTTTGTGACGTGAATCTAGATTAGACGTTAAGCAGTCAATCAATCGCTCTATTTCATTCTGCCTACCAAAGACATCAGATTCAACCACAGAAGTTGAAGGTGTTCTAATTTCTATTTTTTTTACTCGAATCTAAATGCTTCTGTAAGCCAAGGCGACCGATTTGCTTTTCCAACAACTCCAATGTTTCAAATGGTGTCTTCCAACTTCTCCTTTATGTTAAGAAAATAATCATCACTCAAGCTCAGGTTGAGGTAACTTACTTGCTGGTCGCTTGTTTGTGCAAGATTTCGAAGTTGACCTTCCACCTTAAGCCGCTTTCTCACATGTTGATTTGATGCCTGCTTATTCTCTGCATCACTCTGCACAATCTGAAGACAATGCTTCTTCAACTGCTTATTCTTCAGAAACATCTTGAGCAGATCAGCTGCTTCTTCAAAGAGAACATTCAGAAATGCACCACCAACTACACTACAAACTGCTAAGACAATCTCGATCATTTCTGAAATCTACAAAGCAAAACAAAGGAACCACAAAAATGGTTGTGAGGGACTCAAAATAAATGTAAGCTCATTTTTTTACATGATGAATTGAATTTGTTTTAGAATTGTGAAGAATTGATTAAGAGGTTGAATGATTCTCTACATTCTGGTAAATTAATTTCTTGTAATAATAGTTTAGGAAATTAAATTAATGGTGGCTTTAAGAATTTATTGATCCAATGTGTATTATAGCGTAATGTGTAGTGGCAGATTTCCTTGAAGAAGCACATTAGCAGTTCTAGTATGTGATTATGGAAATAATAATAGGTATTTACAAATTATAATAACCTTGACAAAGTCTCTACCATAATTACGCTTTATTTTACCCATTAAATCTACAAACACAACACTCAGCACAATGGGGTATCACCATACACATAAACGCCGAACTCTCGTGATAGTTATAATATGAAGACACTACCCCTTTAGGGATACAATCTAAGATTAATTTTTCCACTACACTGAGTACACATCACGAGTTCTTCCCTCTTTCAACTAAGTTCTAATTATCATAACTAATCACATCTTCTTCTAAATACCCTAAATCTATAAATCGTGCTACCACTTTAGCTAATCACCACGTAAGGGTCGTACCACTGAGTCCGCCCTTAACTCAGTGGCCAAGCCTCCGATTCAAGTTTGCCGCAAGAATTGGAGTTTCCATAAGTTGGTATACCCCCTTAGAGGTATGCCATGGCATCACCGTTACATGATGTCCTAATTATTCCCCTTTTATGATAATATCCTTATCGGCAAAATAAGGTTCCCATATACTCAAATGTCTTCTTCGGATAACCATCTAAGGTGTATTAATAATGCTGATATTAATTATGCAGACATTATTTTGAGAAGATAAATGTTTCTATCTTCAAATCAAATATTAACAACTATATTTTACCTGTTCGAATGCTAAGAGTAATTTGCAAACAAGAATGAT
>NW_025889673.1:0-1250 GCF_002878395.1 Capsicum annuum
GCAGAACCACAACTCAAAGTTGACAACCACCACATCTTTGAAATGTAGATCACGCAGGATTAACTAGAGAAAGAACTATAAAATCTGACTGTAAACTGCACGACTTGGCTAGCAATAGCAAGTGAAGCAAGCTGGTATCGTGATTTATCCACAAAACTGTGAAACCTTACAGAAAGTTGTGGTAAACCTCAATGTCAAGTTTAGGGGCAAAAATAAAGAGACATACATATTTTCACATTTAGTTTCAAGAAAGTATATGTAAACAGACTAAACCCAAGGGCAGAATAACTTCTTAAGGTTAGGATAGTGTAAACTTAGGGAACTGATATCGTTGCAAACTAAAAGTACCCAATATATTTTCTCTCTTAGCTTTTTCTAAATAGTAGATCATATTACAAAATTCTTCACGGAAATAAATCTAAACAATTTTCAAATTCCATACTAGTAACTCCACAAAATCTTTTGCAAAGCTTCTCGACAAGAGCTTCCATTTGCTTTTCCTAAAAATACAAACATTCCAATCAATTCTCTACAGAAGAGCCCAAAGAAGCAAGTCAAAATCATGGCACCTTCTTAATTGAAGCAATTAAAAATTGCATGATGTTGCAGAATGATTCTTCCTTCGAGTTCTGGCTAGATAACTTGCCAAGAATATCTGGAAGTCGGTTATAAATTGGATTGCTCCCTGTAAACATTAAGTTCAAAGAGAAAAAAACAGTATTATTTGATGTGTGTGTACATTCAAAAATATGCAACAGCAGATGAAAGAAGCTCAATAGTAGAAAGACTAGAAAGAGATAAGATAGATTGACTTCTTTATTACCAACTGATGGAAGAAAAGTTTGGTCGATATGTTACCTTTCTTTGACAACTCATGAAAGAAAAGTTTGGCAAGATTTGAAATTCTTTCATCTGCATCTTCTAGGCAGATGGCCAATTCATTTATATAACCTTTCACCTAGAAATGATTCACACAAATCAAGATGCTAAAAATCTACCACAAGAAAGCTACATATGAGTGTATGATAATCCAGCCAAATCTTCATCATGTCATTCAGTATCAGATGAGAAAGAGATAGAGATAGAGCGGTTGCTTACAACAGTCACTCGGCTTAGAACACGACTAACTAAACTACAACAATAATATTCCCAGTGTAATCCCATATACATACATCACCCCTACTTAGAGATAGAGAGGTTGTTTCCCATAGATCCTCTACCTAAAGCATGACTAACTAAAGTGTGTATAT
>NW_025889674.1:0-2359 GCF_002878395.1 Capsicum annuum
CTTGAGGAATTAAAATTGGAAGAGTCAACAATTGCTCATACTTTTACGGATAGTGTCACTATTAAGGAGAGCATACTAGAGTTATCTCGGGATGTAAAAAAGAATGCAGGTTCTGAGTTGGGGAATATTAAATGTCATTTCCACATTGTGTTTGGATAGTCAGATCTTGATTGAGACTTTCAAACCTAAACAGGAGTGTAATAAAAAGGAAATATATGTCTATATTCTTGAATTTGTTGAGTCAGAATCAAAGAATTACATTCCTCACATAAGAGCCAAGAGCTACAACATGCCATATCTATTGGTTGGTTCCTTTATGTTTATACCACTATCCCTTGAGCATAATTGAAAATTAGAAAAACAATTAGAGATGAATTTCATACATTTAAATTGGAAAGAGTAAACTCGAGGCCAACTCTTGGGCTACCTTGATAAATTCTGAGTAATTAAGGTAACCATGGACTTGTTGGTGAAGTTTGGGTAACCAACATAGCCACGTTGTGCCGCGACATTAAATTAAGCACTGCTTGGGAGGCTACCCAAGATGTTGTGTTATTTGTACAACCATTCATTTTATTGTGATTGACATTAGATCTATACACCTATTGTTCCACAGGTATATTTCTAACTCTCTTATTTTATAGCGGCCCAATGCAGGTTTTAAGTTGAAGGTAGTGATTCTTTTGGGTCTTGATGTCCTCTTGGATTCTTTTATTGCTGTACCTCTTTTCCTAGGAGTTTCGTCCTTATTAGAGCCGGCATGTTTAGGTGTATTATGTTTTATTTTGTGATGTTTTATGTTTAACTACGAGATTTATGAGTATCTATGGTAGTTGACGTTGAGAAAAATGATACCCCTCCAAAAATATATTTTTTAACTATGTGATGTGCATATATGTGTGACCACTGTGAGTCTCGTTATGACATTAGGATTAGGGACGTAATAATCATGGCTAAGAATTTCATGAACCAGATATGTAGTAGTATGTGATATAGTCCTATGCTATGTGTGATGCGAGATGCTACTTAGTTCCCTTTGTGTGTTGAGTCCAGAACTTGCCCAGTTAGTCTTGCCTAGGTTGTAGGATAGTCGGTTAGGAAAGGATCATAGGCCATTCTTGAAATAAGTCCATTGTTAGGATAAATGACCTTCTGAATGTGAATAAGTATCCTTTGATCCCTATGTTGAGCATATATAGCCTATATTTCTTGTTACACTTTTTACCTTCCCAATTTTTTTTACAAGGAACCTATTTTAGGCTTGGTACTCCTTGGATATTGTGTACTTTGGCCAATTGACTAGTCGACGGTGGATATCATAGGGGTGCATAATTTGAAGTGGATATGAAGAAGGGTAAACTAAGAGAAAAAAGTAGGGTTGGGTGTTGTAGAAAAAGAAAAAGAAAAGTGAAAAGGAAAAGAAAATTGTGAAAAAGAGAAAAAGAAAGAATAAAAGAAACCACACCCAACCTGAATATGCAATAAAATAAAAAGGGAGAAATAAGGGTGAAATAAAAAAAAGTTGGCTGATAAGTGGACCCCTAAAGTATGTGTAGTTCCAAGGAGATTTAGTCACTAAAAATGTCCATATGCACCATACCATCCCCCAAGCCTACATTACAAGCTGAGTAAAGTCCTATGGTGATCCTGACCTAACTATCTGAAAGCTTAGGTTGAGAAAATAAGGACAAGCCTATGGTATTTAATGCGCATTGGTAGAACTTCTCTTGTGAGTCTGAGTATCTCATGATTGTTCCTATATTAACATACATGATTTCATATGAGTAAGTAGGAATTCTATGATGTCAGGGCACATAACTTGTGTTGCTAGCTGCTTACTTGTTTGACTAGTCTGATATGTACATTTGCATGGTTGTTTGTTTCTAGTATAATACCGTATCTTGATTTCTTTGTGTCTCATTGTTGTTCTTTATAGATACACATAGTTGGTTTTAAAGTATCGAACTTTGAGAGGGTAATGTGTTTTGAGCTAAATTTGATAATAGATTACCATAGGTATCTTAGGTTTCTCGTCGTATATATTGTGGTGTTTTTTTCCTGAGGACATGCAATGTTCTAAGTTGAGGGTCTTGATCTGCCATCGTTTTATGTCACTTACGATGCTTAGACATAGAGAATATGCATGTTTATAAGGCTATTTTGTTGAATTTGATGTTTTTCAGTGATTTTTCAGGAAATTACGAGTTGGAAGCTAAATAAAAGAAAACAAAATGAAAAGACAAAAAATAACCACTTACCTTGGCATCTACACCCAGTAGGTACCACCTAGGTGTCAGAAGTTGAAAAACAGAGAGTGAAATTTTTGACACCACCTACGGCTCCTACCTAAGGGGCGTAA
>NW_025889675.1:0-2577 GCF_002878395.1 Capsicum annuum
TCTGGAATTATTCACTATGTGGATAAAATATCTATATGTATATATATTATAAACATAAGTATATATGCATTAAATACGTGCAATAGATACATAGTGTCTAGTGGCTCATGGATTTACCAAGGAAGTCTAGGAGAAAATGCAATGAAGTGTTTCAAGACCGACTCGAATTATTTTTTTTCTTTTATTGAATTGATCCCACCAGAACAAAATTCACTTGATTGATACATGTACATACACCTAGCAATTCAACATAAAATTCAAGATATTTCATCGAATCATGGAATGAAGAGATTCTACTTGTCTCTTGAACTAAATTCTTGGATAAAAAACAATTTTCTGCTTGATCTTACTAGATTTCTCATTTGTTAATTTCCTGTCTTGGTGGGAGGGAGATAAGGATATCTCGTCTTAACAATGAATCAAATGAAAGTGAAAGAAATCGAAATAAAATTCTAAATACTAAAATAATCGAAATAAATTCAATTGAAATAATTCAAAAATAAAAAAAATACTACTACTAGATTTTAGATTTCTAATGGCGATTAGAATGAATAATTCATCAAAATAAAAAATAATTCTATGCAATTCTGAAAGGGGGAAAGATCCCTCGGATAGAATCATTCGATTATATTGACAATTTCAAAAAACTGATCATACTATGATCATAGTATGATGGCCGTTGGTCAAGCGGGCCCCCATCATCTAGTGGTTTATGACATCTCTCTTTCAAGGAGGCAGCGGGGATTTGAATTCCCTTGGGGGTAGGGTATTACGAAAGGAAGTTGATCTTTGATTACCAATAAGTCTAAAATTGATTCTTCCTAGGTCGATGCCCGAGCGGTTAACGGGGACGGACTGTAAATTCATTGGCAATATGTCTATGTTGGTTCAAATCCAGCTTGGCCTAATAATTCGACAATCCATCATGAGATGATATAACCTCTTTGTACTTCAGAAATACCCGATTCAGAGATAAAAAAGAATCAAATTTTCTGCTAGATCCTGTATTTCCCTAGGATTGTAGTTCAATTGGTCAGAGCACCGCCTTGTCAAGGTGGAAGCTGCGGGTTCGAGCCCCGTCAATCCCGACGGATCCAATATAAATCTCTCCCTTTTTATGAAGGGGACGGGGTGCAGAATTTCATTGTCAAAGCAAAGGGAAATCCTTATTTCTTTTTTCTTTCCTTTGGGTAATATATTGTTGGATTAGTACAATTATTGGTATCATTATAGTCAGTATTCCAAGAAATGCTGGCTTTTTCGATTGACCCCGATGCATGTAATGGAATCGGGTACTATACCTTTTTGAGGTACGCATACACAAAGGGAATTATTTTCTTGTCCAATACAAAATTGAATATAAGAAAATACTTTCCAAAAAAAAAAAAAAAATTATTTTTCTAGATACGGATTTATGGAACCTCACTTACTAGTTTGAAGTTGAAAAATAGTTTTCATACAAATTGCACACTGAGCTTTTGGTATAGGTGTCCCAGGGCTAATAATTTACGAAGAAAGGAGGGGGAAGGACAGATCAACCAAAGATCCTACTCCTATTAGAAAGGGGAATGAATCATTTTTTTGATTTTTCATTTTGTTTTAAGGCCCCATCGATGAAAGAACAAATTGAAAAATAGTAAATTTGATGAATATTTATTTTATACGATCGCATATTTATCACACTTCTTTGTCTTCCAAGTCAAAAATAGTTTCGTTCTAAACTCCTTTCTTTTTCTATTTAGCTTTTATTATTTGTTTGGGTTTGTAACTATGTGACCACTGGAAGTGGAAGATCTGTTTGATGAGACTTCATCAGATGATTGTACAAGAAGGAACTAGATAGATTAGAGAGAGAAAAAGAACAGAAGATAAAAAATGATAAATAAAGGAATTTTGGTTGGATTGGGTCAGGAATCCAAGTTTGGGGCGGTATGAATAAAAGAACTTCCTATGTTATACTATTCAATTCTCGACGATGTATTGATTTGACAGTTCAGATATTGTTATTCATGATATTGATCTGATTCAAGATCATCGAGAGGTAATATTCATTCATTGAATTTACAGGCCAAAGATTTATCATCTCTATGGGATTAAATCTCGAGTTATTGCGAAGTAAAAAACCGATGGGATTATGGAAGTAAATATTCTTGAATTTATTGCTACTGCACTATTTATTCTAGTTCCTACCACTTTTCTACTTATCATTTACATAAAAACAGCCAGTCAAAACGATTAATTATTAACTAATTTGAATAAAACTTGACTTTTGAGTTCTTAGCCAAAATTGCCGAAGTAAAATGAAAAAGATTCCAATTTCATGTCTTAAATGAAATGAGTGGACTATAATCGACAGTATTCTAATAGATAGATAGTATGGTAGAAAGATTCATCTATTTCTTTCTACCATACTATTTATTAGTTAGATTGTAGTTGCTCCCTGGACTAAAATAAAGATAGAGGCTCCATTTGATATGGATCTATAGATCAATCCATAATATTATCTTGATATATGTGAATATCAATTCCATATATGGGAGTGACATAGCATCCAATTCCATTTATTTGCTATATCTA
>NW_025889675.1:2677-4471 GCF_002878395.1 Capsicum annuum
CGAGTTATTGCGAAGTAAAAAACCGATGGGATTATGGAAGTAAATATTCTTGAATTTATTGCTACTGCACTATTTATTCTAGTTCCTACCACTTTTCTACTTATCATTTACATAAAAACAGCCAGTCAAAATGATTAATTATTAACTAATTTGAATAAAACTTGACTTTTGAGTTCTTAGCCAAAATTGCCGAAATAAAATGAAAAAGATTCCAATTTCATGTCTTAAATGAAATGAGTGGACTATAATCGGCAGTATTCTAATAGATAGATAGTATGGTAGAAAGATTCATCTATTTCTTTCTACCATACTATTTATTAGTTAGATTGTAGTTGCTCCTTGGACTAAAATAAAGATAGAGGCTCCATTTGATATGGATCTATAGATCAATCCATAATATTATCTTGATATATGTGAATATCAATTCCATATATGGGAGTGACATAGCATCCAATTCAATTTATTTGCTATATCTATTTGTTCTGATCAATCTGAATCACTCTTATGTCTTATAGTTTGAATTACTATATCTTTTATTTCCAATATGAATCTCGGTATCTATTGAAAGAATCAAATAAATGAAGGAAAAGCGATAGATATAGGCATATTCAAAAAATCACGTAGTAATCTTTTTTTTTAACATTCCCAATACGTAATTGAGTAAACCATTGACAGTAGTTCCACGGGCATCGAAAAGGAAGAGTAAACCTCACTGATTTTTAACACCTAAACCATGATATAAAATAATTTGATAAAGTATAAATCCAATTTTAAAAATTCAAAAGCGGTAAATGCGCAATATGTGACCCACCTGACAACCTTATTCTGCATAGTATCTCGTTAGACAACCATTATGTTTATATCCCTTCTTTCTCATACAAAGTGCGTATACACTTAACAAAAAACTTCTTCTTTGAACAGTAAAGAAAGAAATAAATAAAAAAAGGGTCTGACCCTCCTCAGTATAACCTAGTAAGAGGCCGTTGATTGGACTAGAAAATTTAGGAAGAATTAGGTTCGAATAAATTTCCTGGGACCCTCTTCCTTTCAAACTACAAACATGAGAATTGTTGAAATAGCTCTTTGATTGAAGGAGGATGATTCCTATAATACATTACTCAAGTCGAGTCCAATGGAATTTCAAAATGAAGATATTTTTATTTTGTTCCAAACGTGTTACAGAACGATCTAGAAAGAACTTGATATTTATACAGTTTGCTTTCTTAAATCAATTAGTAGGACCCCTAGAGTCCACTCCTTCCCCACACTATGAGTGAAAGGGAAAAAGTAAAAACACCATTAAAGCAACCCAAGCAAGACTTACTATATCCATATGAATTATTTCCCCTATCTCTATAAATATAAAGGAATTGTTCCATTATTCCTCACTAATAATAGTGGAATCAATGGCGTAAAGTCATAAAGAACGAAGACTATTAATAAACCAATCCGATAAATTCACTCATTTTATAAGAAATTTCTATATGATTTCTAATCGGGAAAGATTAAACACAAGCAAAATCCGCAGTAAGGAATGTTACTAATGGAACATGTATGAATAATAGGTCCTATTCTTTTTTTGTTGACCCTCATTTCAATTGATTGGATGCTTGAGCACTCAGAGATTTTTGTGAGTTCCTCGTATATAATAAAGTATCTTCCGCCCCCTTCCGCAACTATTTATATTTCCTATCGGGCTCTCCAATCTAAGACAAGGTCCAGTCATTATACAATGGATTAATAATATAAATTTTTATTTGTAGTAGAAGGTAATTGCGAAGTCTTGATAGCCCC
>NW_025889676.1:0-3114 GCF_002878395.1 Capsicum annuum
AGATCACTTAGCCCTGGCTCTTACCTATATCCCAATTTGGGAATGACATAAAGTCAAGTACTCAAGATCACTTACCCTGGTACCAAATTCCCATGTCGGTAAACACGGTTTCCAGCGATGAGCCCTTACACTCAAATGCCTTCTTCGGTCATCCACCTATCTCATGTAAAATCAATGCATTCAAATTTTGTTCAAATCAATCACATGTCATACTCTGTAGGGTATTGTCATACCCGACTTGCAAGCCATCAATATCACATCATTCTTCTCATTCAACCATTGTATTCAACATGAATAACCTTCTCGTTTTCAAGTCAAAATCATATCAATTCTCAAAACATCTCATGTCATGCTCTTCAAGATGTTTTCAAACAATTTACATCATATGAACATTTAAAATAAATTTATATTAAGAGAGGAAACTTCATATCATTCATGCTCTCAAGTTAACATCTTTTTGGAATACATGCATATACATATATCATATAGCAAATCACTTTGGGAGTAGGCCAGCCAAATCAATATCATAAAATGTTTAAAAACATAATCATATTCAAAATTTCAAAACCCCCATTTGAAAACATGAATTTTTAAAGCCCATGAGATTTTTGAGATAACCCCACGTACCTCTATATGCGAATATGATAGGTGCTTCTTGAAGCTTACGTTGCGGAGATTTCAAATCTTCAATTTGTTTTGAAAACCCACGGTTGAATATTGAACTACTTGGATTTTTATTTTGAAGCTCTAGAGAGAGTTCTTGAACAATTTTGATGAATGAAGGTGTATTTTGGGGTCTTTGGGAACTGAATTTCGTGTTTAGGGCTAAGTAAGGGAGGAAAAGAACCATTTTGCCCCAAAAACAGAGTGTTTAAGTCACTTGAAAACTTTACATAGGCGCTGCCTATGCTATTGCCTATGTTTACATAGGCGCCGCCTATGCTATCGCCTGTGTTTACATAAGCGCCGCCTACTACTTTGAAAGGCCATAACTTCTTGCTCGGGTGCTGGATTTTAGCAAAATTGATATCGTTGGAAAGCTAACTCAAAGACCTATCATTTGACATATAGTAGGATCTCTAATTCGACATATATATAGAGTTATGGTTGATGGTAGATTACACAAATTACAACGTCCACTAAAACTTAATCGATCGAAATAGTTTCAACTCGTCCTTGAGTTGAAGGATCTCTATGGTCTAAATTCAAGCTTGGATGAATTCATATACTACGCAAATAATTAACATGCCATATTGGCATAGGATTTATGGCTTCGGGATTATCAACGCATCAAAATCATGGTTTTTATTCTAGCCCGAAATGCGGGGTGTTACACTTAAAGCCTGAAAATTTAACTAAGTGTTGAAGACTTAGCCTTATTTTGACTTCTTAACTTCTGGGATTTTTAAGTTGACCTTCCAGGCTTCGAGATGATTGTTTTTGAGTTAATTCATGTTCAGGGGTGTAAGGAGCATGTCTTGAAAATCTAAGTGCACAGTGAGTTATTGTTTTACTTATGCATTCAACCCTACATGCTCAGTACATTTCAGTACTCTATGTGCTACATTATTTTATAATGTAGGTTCTGGTGTTCAGTTCCAGTAGTGTGATTGATTTCGAGCATCTCCACATACATCCCGACACTTGGTGAGTCCTCATAGTTTGAGGACACATTTTGTCAGACTTGTTATTATGAAGTATTTAGCTATTTGATTCTGTGTAGTTCGAGTCAGCTGGGGCTAGTCCAGTGGCTCTCTAATTAGAAGTAGAGGCTTGTCCGATTGTTTCCTATTTTAGATTCAAAATGCTTGTTTGCAAGGTTTCTAAGTTTACGAATTTCAGTTCACATTAATTCAGTTATTTCAAAACTTTATATGTCAAGTTTATCTTTATTATGAGTTGCAAGATTGTTAGAAGGCTTAAAAGGTTAGCTTGAGACTACTTGTATTCTTGAGCACCATGTGACGTCTAGGTTGTATTTCCGGTGCGTTAAATTATGTGGCTAGTACTTCTTGATTAAGATCTGAGGTTGTTTAGAACAAAGTCCCATAGCTTAAGCTAGTACCTTTTAGCTCTAGGTTAGGCTTCAACATTGAAGCATTATGCAGTGAGGCTTAAGCCCTATAGTTATGTGTTTTGCAGGTGATTTGTAAGTTGGAAATGATGAAGTGTGTTACTCGTAGTAAACTACAGAGTTGAGAAGTGTCGCTAAACTTAAGGGCTATTGGCTGTATCATTTGAGGTGGAGAATACTTCTATTCCTATGTCCAACTTTACTTATTTCATGTCAAGTATCAATATAAATCAAGACCTATGGTCACCAAATAAATTCATGCGCCTCACGTTATTATGATCATGATCCATCAAACTCATGCCTAAGATCATGTCTATGTCAAGTCTCATTATCTCATGATTCGTGCCTACATAGTTTAATTGGTGGTGTCATGAAGCTCTTTTTGATGCCTATGTATGTTTTGTTAGAGAAAATTTCTAATGTGAAGTTATTCTTTATTCCTTACTTCTAGAGCTTCAATAAGTTTCTATCCATCATTCGAGGACGAATGATCCCAAGGAGGAGATAGTATAAAACCCCACATTTTTGGGCTAGAATTTGAACTATCCTTCCTATGTATAGATTGAACCCAATGATTTCTATTTAGATACAAGTGTGAAGATCAATTCTTTAGGATGGGAACATCTTTCGAGATGAATTGAGGTTAGAGAAATCTCCTAGCTCAAAATTGGGTTAACTTTCCTATCGATTTAGTTTTAGTAGATGTTCTTACTTGGATCAACATCCAACGACCACTACTCCTAGAATATAAAGAGTTAGGTGGCCTACTATCTATCAATTTAAAGGTATTTGAGTTTCTTTCCAACACAGTTGACGGCTTGTCATGTCGAGTTCTGAGTAAGAAGTTATGGGCATTTTAGTGAGACACTATCCAAGATGCACGATGGCCCTGCGAGGCACAACTGATGCCGCACGATTGGCCGTGGGAGGCACGGCTAGGGCCGCACAATTGGCATGCGACGCAACCCCCCCTCTCCCAGACGTAAAAATTCTGTTGTTCTCTTACTAAATCAGGGGAAAACTAGTCCTTTCACTTATAT
>NW_025889677.1:0-4540 GCF_002878395.1 Capsicum annuum
GACCTCTAATTATTAGCTGAAACATCATCCTTTACAAAATCCTTATTCATAGGAAAACAACTAACCATTATTAATTAAGTAGACAATACCTAACATCTAGTCAAGAATTATTACTAGGCCATACTCATCATTATCCACTAATCATTATTATCAACTATTCAACCTATAGCCATTAATTATTATTAGTTGACACATTACCCTTTTATCATATAACCATCTTTCTATTAACTAACACCATTCGCTAAGTAACCATTGTTTACCAATAATTCCTCCTTTACCAACTATGCATCATTATTATCAAGTCATCTCTTATCTCTAACATCCCTTATTATCTAGTTTCATTAATACACAACTTTTTATTTAATAACTAATTAACATCATAAACTGAGTCACCAAGAGCTATAGTCACCTAATAGACAACTAAACCCTTAATTAAGAAGAACATACATGAGATCGTATTTCATTTAGAATCACATCAATTATCAATCTAATAATAATGATGTACCAAATCTACACATGCAATACCAGTATAAAATTAGTGGAATAATAAGCATCATACTGCATCTTCCTCCATCCCATACCGGAGAGATGTATACATAAACATATATATGTATATTCATAAACTAAAATCACATCCTTTACAAGATTGAACACTTCTCAAAAATTCAATCATTATCATAACATGGCCTTTGTCCTAATAATATATCTAAAATAATCACAACATCATAATCACAGCCTTAGGCCTATATAATGTAACACCCCGTATTTCCTAGCATAATCTAAGTCCCAATACATGAGTATTCATATATGAAATTTTTGAAAAACTTATTATTTTTTAATTTAGAGTTTTCCATTATGTAGAAAATTCAATTAGATTTTCAACGATATAAAATTCGCCCAAATCTGATAACCGGGTAAGAAGTTATGGCGATTTTAAGTTTCAATCGCAAAACCCCATCATTTTAACCTTTAGTGCATCGTGGAGCAGGACAATCTCCCATTTGCCAAATTCTAGTAAGGGTCCGCAATCTTGCCGCATCGTACTGTAGGTCAATTTGACATTTTTAAATTTCCAGTGGGCCTCCGTGATCCTGGCGCATCGCGGATATGGCCAAATTTGCATCCATAGGCTTACCGTGATGGTGGCGCATCGTGGCATTTGTCAGGTCCCAGTTGTCCCTTTTCCAATGGCTTGGAACAATAGTAGTGCATCGCACCAAGTCCAAAAATCAGGATTTCAGTTTCCAACTTGTGTTTTTAAATTCGTTTAAGGGTATTTGGTTCTTTTTCCTAAGTCCTAAACTCGCCCTAAACATGAAATTTAACCCTTAATTGACCTAAATACTTATCATTATTCACTTTATCTCAAATTAAAAATACCTTCTTTCAAGAACAAGAAACACTAGGTCTCAAGAATCAAGGTCAAATCTTATGAACTCTCCATCAATCCTTCCAAATTCATCATCCCTGGTATATTAGATGTTCATCCATGGATTCCTTACATCCATGGAGTTCAAGTATCCATTCTAATTAAAAATCTATCATCTTTCCAAGTTTTATGATATTAAATTATGATTTAAAATTATGAATCTCCATGAACTTCCTTGAATATTGATTTTTATACCATACTTTAATGGAATTATTGTTGCTATCAAATCCCCTATGTTTTAATATTGCCATTCTTTGAATTAGATCATGATTTGGTGTTATAAATGTTGAAGTCATGCTATTATTTCAAGTTTTATACTATTCCTATTAATTGACTAAACTATGAAGTACAAGTGTTTGATAAAATGCCTACAAGAGTGATTTATTTAATAAGAGCCTTCATGTTTTGGCCTTCAAGCTTTAATGTCTTTTCTGTATTGTTGTTTGAGCCCTGGGGGTATTGAATACCCAAAACCCATAGTTGTTTATTTAGTCTAGCCTCAGTACATTACAGAGTAGTCTTCAGATTATATTATGAGCATGATTAGAATACTCAGATATCAGTTATTCATCTCAGAATAGTTTAGTATCTCAGTGTCTTTCAGTTGGGAGTAGGATTTAGCACCGAGCGAGTATAGGGATAGTGGCTACACATCGATCGACTGAGTCATTAGTAGCAGTCCCTATATTCCAAAACTACGTAGCCAACATAGGATATGAGCAGTCACCCATCAGATTAAGCTTGATTATCTCGCAGGGGTCACCCGTCGGTTCAGGATTGACACCCTTAGTCCTTTGGATACTATATTAGTTTAGTAGATCCACACAACCATTGTTGGTACCTATGGCACGGTACTAACACCCTTCTAGCTGGGGTTATAGGTTAGACTTGATTAACTCAAATTGGGGAATATCGGTTAGCTGATACCTCCTACAGTCTTAGATATAGTCTCAGTTATAGTCCCAACTCAGTCATTCAGTCTTAATGTTGTTTGACCAAAGGATACAAATTTCAGTTATCTAAGTATTTCAGTTTATAGATTTTACTCAGTTCATGTTATATGCTTGGTCATGCATCCACAGTATTTATAAATTTTCATGCATTTTCAGTATCTACAGATTCCATGCTCTTTATTCAGTACTCTATGCTTTACATGCATGTCTAGTTAATTATTATTATTTCTATTCATGAGACCATGCATATCATCCTACCTCATTCAGCATACCAGTACATTCAAAGTACAGATGGCATACCTTTTCTTCGCACTATTATGCTTCTATTATAGTTGATGACACTCAGTTCCCGAATCGCACCTAGATTCTCTGATTATCAGCAGTGGTAAGTCCTTATCATCCGAGGATAGATTATATTACTTTATGTCTTTATCTTAGTAGTTAGTAGAGTTAGTTGGGGACTGGCCCATCAACTCATAGGTTTCAGTTTAAAGGCTTTTCATACACTATAGTTATTTATTCAGAGTATTTAGTTTTTAGTATTTTATCATATTCATAATTCAGTAGTTATTTCATTATTAAAACCTTATTTCATTTCAATTACTCTTCTGTATTCATGATTATATTATTCAGTACTCACAGTAGGTACCAACTCATGGGTTAGCTTGTGGTCTCTCGGGATCGTAAGCACCATGTAATGACTAGGGGATAGTATCAAGTCATTAAAAACTTAGTATCAAAGCCTAAGGTTTTAAAATGTCCTAGGAATTCTGAATGGTTATAAGGGACCTTAGGCATAGGAAAAATTTAAGACCAGCCTTCGTTCACTATCTCATTAAACCTATAAGTACCACACTCTACTCTAAGGGGTATCACCAAGTATGCATGAATGCTAACTTTCCCCGATAGCTACAATATGAAGCCTCTACCCTTCATAAATACTAATCTAATCTTTCACTAGCCTTTATAACTATCACCCTAAAAGTCACACTCGCTAGACCATAGAGAAACGAAAGATCAAGGAGAGGGAGAGAGAAAATAAAAGAGCTAGAATGGGTAGTTTTAAATTCAATCAGCCAAAGTAAGAAGGTGGTAACCGTCCTTAGTTTCATCAGAGGTCTTCAGCCCCAGTACCTTCTTCAGCCAGTGCTCTTGTACCCAAATTTAGAAGAAACAATAGGGATATAGCACCAGGTTATAAGTCCTAGGTCAGTGTAAGCAGTACTCATGCCAATCCTTTATGTCAGAAGTGTGGCAGATATCACAGGGAGAGTGTAGAGTGGGTAGTGATGTGTACTTCAGGTGTAGCAAGCTAAGCCATCAGATTCACAAGTGTTGGATAGTTGTTCAGACAGGTAGGGATATGCGCCAACAGGGCCAGTTTCATTAGTCGTCAGTTCCATCCGATCGCCCAACTTAGCAGGCCACTTCCAGTGCTATCAGTGGTCAGCACCCGAATAGATTATATGCTCTTCAATCTCGCCAAGATCAGGAAAATTCTCCTGACATAGTTACTGGTTCATTGTTGGTCTTTCACTTACATGTTTATGCTTTACTAGACCCTAGAGCTTCTCTTTCTTTTTTAACCCCATATATTACTGTCAATTTTGGAGTTAGTCCCGAACTCTAGCAGAGCCCTTTTTAGTCTTTACCCTAGTAGGACTTTCCATTATAGCCAAGCAGGTATACAGGAATTTTTTGGTCATAATATCTATAAAAGTTGCCTCAATTGATCATGTGGAGTTAGAGATGATGGATTTTGGCGTTATTCTCGGCATGGATTGGCTCAACTCATGCTATGCCTCAGTTGATTGTAGTAACAGAATAGTTCATTTCTAGTTCCAAAATGAACAAGTCCTTGAATGGAGGGGTATCACTACAGCTCTTAGGGGTCAGTTGATTTCATACCTTAGAGCCAAAAAAAATAACATCCAAGGTGTGTGTCTACCATTTTGTACGAGTCAAAGGATTTAAATCAGAAACTTTTACTCTTGAGTCAGTCCAAGTAGTAAATAAATTCTCAGATTTATTTCTTGAAGATATCACTAGAGTTCCTCCTGAAAGGGAAATCGACTTTGGAATAGACTTTCTCCTAGATACTCAACCTATATCTATTCTTTCATACAAAATGGCTCCAGTTGAACTCAAAGAGTTTAAA
>NW_025889678.1:0-2484 GCF_002878395.1 Capsicum annuum
TATATGAGCTACAAAAGAATGATGATATTAACGTGCAACATATTCATTCAACTGATAATGTGACTGATTTATTCACCAAATCTTCTCCAATTGCAATTTTCAAGAAGATCCTGCACAAGATCGAGATGCAAAAACTCAAGGATGTTCTCATTAGGGAGAGTTAATAAACGTTGTACTATTTTTTCCTTACGAGGTTTTGTCCCACTGAATTTTCCTTGTAAGATTTTTAATGAGGCAAACTATATGCGTATGGTTAGAGATGTGTACTTTTTTTCCTTCACTAAATTTTCTCCCACTAGGATTTTTTTTCTAGTAAGGTTTTAACGAGGCACATTATTTATCTAGACATTCAAGGGGGTGTTATAAATATATTTACATCATAGTGAATGTCTATCAAAATCTAATAAGATCTAGTTGATATCTATCAGGATTTGGTGTATTTGTCTTTTAGTGTGAAACTAGGGGAAAATTCCCCTTATAAATAGAAAGGCTTCTTCATTGTAATTCATCCCTCAAGAGAAATAAGAATTACTCTCTCTATTCTTTTTACTCTTCTTCTCTTTCTTTATTGTTTCATAACAGTATTTTCATTATTTATTTTTACTTTTTATATTTTAACTTGATTTATTTATTCAAAAAAATTAATAATATAATTATTTTATCATAATATTCCTATTAAATAATGATGTTTATATTGTGTTTTGAAATTAATTTAGAGAAAAGTTATTAATGTTAAGGATAAAAAGGATAAGAAAAGTTATTTTTTCTTGATATGTCTAAAAATAAAAATAGAAATTCAATTAAAAAATTAGTTACAAATAAAAATAAATAAATAAAGTAAAAATAAAATTATGTATAATAGATTCTTATGAGTTATTTTTGAGTTCCACACAATGCTTAAAGTATCAGGGTACTATTTTTGGTTTATATGAAAGCGTGTTAGGTAAGAGTCAATCACTATAGATGTTATTACCGAGTAATGTAGAGTAATTGTTAACTCGTTATTGCACTAAAAAGATAGGTATTACCTAATGAAACTCATCAACCTAACATTGATGTGTAAGATTCTTCACACTATATATGAATATGCCAATTGAATAATTTATTGAAGGCTTAAAGTTATCGCCAGACATCTAAATTTGTCTCAAAAATACTCATAAATCCCTCAACTAAGACCTTTACCTATCAGACCTCTAACCCATTCGAATTTAATCCAATCAGACCATTTTTGCCTACGTGGCACTCCGCATGTTGTCCACACAATGGGGGCGTGTCAACTGGCACTGAGGGTCCAATTCTTTTTTAATAAAATAAAACTTTTTTTAAAAAAGGCTACCAGCCCTCCCCCTACTCAATCTGATATGCCCCCTCTTCATCTTCTTTCCCATTCTTCTTCCTTATTTTTTTTCTTAAACTTAGTTTACCTCCCATTTTTTCTACTTTTTCTCCCTTTTTGTTCTTAGTTTTGAATTTATCTTTGAATTTGATTTGAATTTTTTTGTTGTTAGTTCAATCTTATTCTTAATTCTTTTCCGCCGTTAGTTTGCCGGAAAAAATAAAACTTTGCCCGAAAAAATGGAACTTTTGCCGAAAAAATGAAACTTCTTCATCTTCTTTCCCACTTTTCTTCCTGATTTTTTTTCTTAATCTTAATTTACCTCCCATTTTTTATTACTTTTTCTCCTTTTTTATTTTTAGTTTTGAATTTTTTTGTTCTCAGTTCAATCTTATTCTTAATTCTTTTCCACCATTAGTTTACCGGAAAAAATGAAACTTTACCGGAAAAATGAAAATTCATTTTTTCCACAAATCAACAAAAATGTAAATTTAATTCAATTTACAAAATTGTAAATTTAATTCAACAAAATTGTAAAGAGAAGGAGGGTGGGTGGGGGGGTCGGGCCGGGGGCGGGTTTAGTTCTTACTGAAGAAGAGGAAGGTGTGTGTGGGGTGGGGGCAGGGAGCTTATTTTTTTGTTTAAAAAAGAAAGTTCTAATTTTTTTTAATTATAATATACTTAGTTATGAAATATTTTTTAATTAATTTTGAATTCAATGCCAAGTATCATTGTTTAATTCATCGTTTGTGCCACATCACGCGAGTGTAACACACTCTCCATATACCTGTCACACCCCTTGTTTTTCACCACATCCGACCCCGCTAGGGAGTTGGTTTTAGAGAAAATGGGTTTTTTCAATTGAAGTGACGTTTTGAAAAGGGATTGTTTTATTTACAGAGTCGCCACTTGAAATTGAGTTTGGGTGTTCCAAGTCACCTTATTGAATCCCTATTCAAAAGGAAATGACTCTTTATTTTTATTTTTTGGTCTGCGACCTAGGACTCTGGATAAGGAATTCTGTTGACCGAGGGGAAGGTGTTAGGCACCCCTCGAGTCCCGTGGTTCTAGTACGGTCGCTTTAATAACTTACGTCTGGCCTAAATTAAACTCTTTGGATACATAATATTTGTTAGCCTAAAAGTTAC
>NW_025889679.1:0-3247 GCF_002878395.1 Capsicum annuum
TCCTAACTAACATTTAGTTCAAACTTGAGGATTCTTGTAAATTAAAACAAATCATATAGGATTTTGGTTGTAACTTAGATTCGGTTTCTTTTTACCTTAGTTACTTTTTTTCTATTTTATGAGTAATTTTTTATCGGTTAAATCGAAAATCGAACCGTTAAGGACTATAACTGATAAATCAAAAATCGATAAAAAAAAATCTTATTGATTTGGTTATTGGTTTAGCATATTTAGAAATCAAAAATCGATAAATCAAACAGATAATATATAAAATCAAACCAAACCGATCGATGCACACCCCTATCTATAAATAGTGTAATTTTTCGCCTAAGAGGATTCGGATGAACCCCCTCATTATATGTTAGCTCTGCCTCTGGAAACAAAATTGTACTCATATCGTTTATCAATAAAGATTTTTAATTCTTCATATTTTATTTGTAATTATAATTTATTTTTTTCATTATAAAATTTATGCAAATAATTATTTTTAAGACTTAAATTCATAATATTTTAATCACATAATAATCACTTTACCGGTATAAGCTCCCCTTAAGTAGTAATTACTTTTTCTATTCTTTGAGAGAGTCTTTGCTAGAGACAAAGGTACGGAGAAGTGGGACTATCAAAGCCATATCACATGCATATGGAGAGTACACTGTTAGCAATTAATGTAAACCAAACTAGGGTTTAAATCTCAACATGAATAATAATGAAAAATACTATATAATATAAATGATTTTTCAACATTTATTTAACTTTGGTATAATTTACCTAATATTTGTACCAATAAAAAGGAGAAAATACCTGATGATCTAAATGATTGTTATCTAATTGTTGGTAAATATTTATAAATTTATCATAATTATTATTTATACCATCACTCAATATGTTGTGATAAACTTATTTTATTATTTAATATTTATCGATACTATAATTTAAAAAATAATCTAAATATAATATATGATTTATAAATAGAAAATTCAACCATTTAAAAAAAATTCAAATATATTTATTCAACTAATACAAGAATTAAAATCAGAATTTATTAATAATAAAAAAATAAAAATATTATTATTATATATATATATATATATATATATATATATATATAGTCTCCAATTCCGACCCCCACCACTACTTCCAATAAAAGTTGCCAATTCTCCAATTCCGACCCCCACCACTACTTCCAATAAAAGTTGCCAATCTTGATGATTTCATGAATTTTAACTTTATATTATACACACACTTTCTCTATCCTAAGCCATCTCTCCATCATTCATATTCATACTATAAAACTAAACTTTTTTTTTTTCTTTTTCCATTCCCAAAAAATTCCCCAAAACCATATGTTATTTAAATAATTCTCTTTAAATTCTATAGTCCATAATCACTTTCAAATAATCAAGATTCTTGGTACTACTTCTCAACTATGGGTGATGACAAAACTGAAAAGGTATGTTTATATATATTTTACTCTTTAATTTTCCCTATAGGTGAATTTTAAATTAGATTGCTCGAATTTTTAAAAAATATTAAAGAAACGTGTCAGATTTTTTAAAAATAGTATTATAATTTTGAGGATTTGACATGTATCTTATATGAGTGGAGCTATAGGTTCACAAAATTTAGTAACTTTAGCTTAAACTCCCGAGTATCATAATAATTTTGAAAAGTTCGAGCAACATAGATTGTTAGAAACGTAATTGAATCATTGTACTAATTATATATGCAAAATTGTACTAAAGGTTGATCTTCAATGTTCAAGTTGCTACAAGGAAGTCCCTCGTGAGTATCTTTTTGCCACTCTCAGTTTTACAATTTTAATATTTTATATTTCAATGAATAATACGGATATTATTGTTATATAAGGACAAAATATGTGGATGAAAATTGAGTTTTTTCTTTTGGGGGAGTGTTAAATGTTTTGGACGAGAAATATAATTCGTGACAAATTGTGTTGTAAAGGAGGGGGAGTGATCAAGAGCATTAAAGAGCCTGAAAAGCCCGAAGTTATTGAAAAATCGAAGGAGCCTGAAAAGACCAAAGCGATCCCACCTGAAAAGCCTAAAGAATCCGAGAAGCCGCCTGAAAAGCCTGAAGTGTTCTGTAAGAAAACGCGTTCCGTGAGGCCTAGAGAGCTCAACAAACCTAAACAACCACTGCCGCAACCACAGCCACAATTGCCACTAGCTCTAGAGGCAGTGATCCCGATGCCAGTTCAAGAATATCCACGCCAACCAGCACCGACTGTACGAACGACCGGTCCAACCACCTCCACCGGTCCCATGCCAACTGTACGGACGACCGGTCCAACCACCTCCACCGGTCCCATGCCAACTGTACGGACGACCGGTCCAACCACCTCCACCGGCCCCATGCCATGATACATATTCGTATGGATATGGGCTCGGGCCCAATGGACTCCTAAAAGGTTATTATGTGAACAAATGTGATTACTTTAGTGAAGAAAATGCATCTGGATGCTCAATTGTGGGACCATGTTGGAGTGCGTAATAGAATTATTATTAAATATTATTATTCAACTTTATGAGGATTTTATTAAATATTATATTATTATTAAATATAATAATAATAATAATAATTAAAAAAAAAAAAGTTTAATTAAGTTAGAGTGTATCGTAATAGCTTTGGTCATAGTTTGAAGGTACTGAATGCTTAACTCAAAAAATTACTTTTGTTCAAATACAATCAAGAAGTTCTAGACTCAACTTTGAGACAATAATCAATCAATTAGAATGCCAAGAAAATATTACATTTATTCTATTACAATAGAAGAGTACACATTTCAAGTGAATTTTTTTTCTAAAAAATACATTTTTTCTTCCAAAAATAAAAAGAAAAGAAAAAAAGATGAACATTCCATAGCGCGAAGATGGATCTTGTCTTGAGGGCAGACTCGATCTATATTCAAATTCTGAATTCACCTGTCTGACAGACTGTCGGCTGGACGAAGATATGGATCTTGTCTTGAGCTCAAACTTGATTTGTATTCAAATTTCTGAATTTACCTCTACAATAGACTATCGGTCGGTCGAGTTGTGTTACATCACCTTCTCTTGTTTTTACTCCCAACTAACAAACTAAAGTAAAACAAAACCCTAAAGAAAAATCCCCATGCAATAGTAATCCACGAATAACTCATTTTACTTAAATCAGTTATCCCTTGTTGAACCAAAATGTCAGCCCCAGTAGTAACACATGTTGAGCTACTAATTTTGACATTCAA